>NC_136269.1:31361977-31481977 GCF_964187855.1 Myxine glutinosa | reverse complement strand
CCTGTGTGCCAACTGCCAGGGTGACAGATTCGATTTGTGTTGGGAAACGAACCCAGAGCAGACAACCGTTAAATGCGATGACGTCACGTTTGAGATATTGTCAGCCCTACTAGATATTAGGTAGTATCTGAACGTTCATCTACCACTTCTACCCAATAGCAGTAAAAAATAATTCATCAAATTGAGCTGATTGTAGCTTCATTCATATGTACAATTGATGATGGCAGGTGTGTAATGAAAATGTGAGAATCAACAGTTCGTCTTTTCATGAATATGTCAGTTGATATCATGATCTCTGATTGTGTCAAAGTTGGAATATATCCCATGGGTCCACATAATATATTGTTACCGTTTTGCGCGACCCCGTTCCCTTACCAAGGGGAGATTAAGCCCCTTGTTCTCCTTGAGGTCTTCACAACCGCGAGACTTGAGTCGCCACTTCCGGTCAGACGTGGGGCAGGGTTTCGAGACAATGTTCGCATGTACCTAAGTGCCCACGCCGCCGCGGGAGCGGGGATCAAGTCTCGCACGAACCACGCGTAATTTGAGTGCACCCGAGCGGATGGCGCACCACGTGGTCCGTGCTATTACCTTGTTATTGGAACCCGATTAGAGCGATATAACTTGTACCATGCTTAGTCAATGATGGAAAACACGAGACGGTCGAATCAAAGAAATAACACGATTTATTTACACCATTATGTACAATGGTTCGGTAGAAAAGAGAGACACAGGGCAGTCTTATACAGTCTTAACTTATCACCCAGACAATGGGTCCATTCACACTCACAGGGGGGTGAAGGAAGGATTGTTCTTGCGCTGAATGCGCCGGCTTGGTCGTTCAGGAACAGCTCACCGGCGTGGCCCTCTGGTGGTCACCGCACGTCCCCCGACGAAGGCAGGCAGGCAGCGGGAGGGATCCTCGCAGCGCATATCTCGAACAAAGGCAGGCAGGAAAATATGCACGTCTCTCGCCCGGCACGGCGGTCCTTCACAGCGTGATTAATACAACAGCGCGCTTTCACTCTCGTAACTCAATGGAGGATCTGACTCAAGCTCAACCGCGCACTCAACTTTTAACTCGTCTGCCTCCCTTCCCACAACTTGGCGCTCCGAACCGACTCTCACAACTCGTCTCAGCGCACCTCTCATCATAACTTGTTTCAACACCGCGCACTCTCAGAACTGAGGTGGGGGCTTCGGGCACAGGGTTATATTGCCACACCCTGGCCCGTATCGAATGTTCCAAACCACGCCTTTTGCCGCAGTGCTAAGCCACTCCCCTCGAGCCCTGATTGGCGGCGCGTGCTTACCGATCACTCCCACTCTTCCTGTCCTGCCTTCCTTCACCTTTGGCCGACTTGTTCAGGCCGGCCTCCTTGTATTTCGCGCCAAAGCATCGAGGCAGCATAAATCATTGGAAGGAGACCTAACTCTCATTATTCTACTCAACGCAAAACTAACACAGGAAAAGGACTATGCTTACATTTAGGGGATGGAAGGGGATGGAAGGCCCGTCTCCGCTCATCCCTCTCCTCCACGGCTGCAGAAACCCTCATCCACGCCTTCATCACCTCCCGTCTGGACTACTGCAATAGCCTCCTCTATGGTTCACCCTCAAAAATCACCAATAAACTCCAATACATTCAGAACTCCGCTGCCCGTCTACTCACCCATTCCCGGACCCGTGACCACATCACCCCCGTCCTTTACAAGCTTCACTGGCTCCCCATCCCCCAGAGAATCCAGTACAAAATCCTCCTCTTGACATACAAAGCCCTCCATAACCTGGCCCCATCCTACCTGGCTGACCTCCTCTCCAGACACACTCCCACCCGCAACCTCCGCTCTGCTGGTACCAACCTCTTGACCCCCTCCATCCGGACCAAATTCAGATCCTGGGGGGACAGGGCCTTCTCCATCGCTGCTCCCACCCTCTGGAACTCACTACCTCACACCATCAGAGACTCCTCCTCACTCACCACATTCAAAACATCACTAAAGACCCACCTGTTCAACACTGCATTCAACATTCAACCCACAGCATTTAACCCCTGACTATCTCTTCTCCTTCTCCCTCCTTTTGCTTTAAATATTTCCCTATTGATTCTTGTCTTTTTGCAATTGTTGTTTTCATGTATTGTTATGCATTATGTTTGCCACTCTGTCAAAGCGCCTTTGGGCTTCTGGAAAAGCGCTATACAAAATAAATGAATTATTATTATTATTATTATTTACTATTAAATAACTGAACTATCGCGAGGCTACGTGTTGTAGTGTAACTAAACTATGAGGGGAAATTAACCTTTATTTGTAAAACACAAAACCGCAACAATATCATGGGACCTGGTGAAGGTGTGGAGAGGAATAGCCTTTTGAACGTGGCAATAGTCATGTATAAACCACAGCTGGGATGGCAGGACAGCTCATAGGTAGTGTACTCACCTTTGGGATGTCTCGTCTGGGCTCCATTACGAACACGACTTTAAACCTCAGCCCTGGTGCTCCTTAAGCAGGGTGTTGCATCAGTGAGTACGCCAACTTTTATTGGGGATTAGCAAAGGTACCCGGCGTCGCTTCATGATAGGAATACGAAGAGAAGGGGGAGAGAGGGGAGGGGTGGGGAGGGGAGAGAGGGGAGGGGTGGGGAGGGGAGAGAGGGGAGGGGGTGAGGGAAGGGGGAAGGGGAGGGAAGAGAAAGGCAGATGAGGAGAGGAAGATGGAATGCAGTGTGAGAGGTGGAGGGACGGCAGCATGAGCGGAGGAGGAGGGAAGGCAACGTGAGGAGGAGG
Organism: Myxine glutinosa; assembly: GCF_964187855.1. Taxonomy (NCBI): domain Eukaryota; kingdom Metazoa; phylum Chordata; class Myxini; order Myxiniformes; family Myxinidae; genus Myxine; species Myxine glutinosa. Next base: position 31,479,185 of record NC_136269.1, on the reverse strand, counting down.
GAAGGCAGCGTGAGAGGAGGAGGGAAGGCAGCATGAGGGGAGGGGATGGAAGGCAGCTTGAGAGGAGGAGGGAAGGCAGCATGAGGAGAGAGGGTTGGAAGGCAGCGTGAGAGGAGGGAAGGCAGCATGAGGGGAGAGGGATGGAAGGCAGCATGAAGAGGAGGGAAGGCAGCATGAGGGGAGAGGGATGGAAGGCAGCGTGAGAGGAGGAGGGAAGGCAGCATGAGGGGGAGAGGGATGGAAGGCAGCGTGAGAGGATGAGGGAAGGCAGCATTAGGGGAGAGGGATGGAAGGCAGTGTGAGAGGATGAGGGAAGGCAGCATGAGGGGAGAGGGATGGAAGGCAGCGTGAGAGGACGAGGGAAGGCAGCATGAGGGGAGAGGGATGGAAGGCAGCGTGAGAGGAGGAGGGAAGGCAGCATTAGGGGAGAGGGAGGGAAGGCAGCGTGAGAGGAGGGGGGAAGGCAGCATTAGGGGAAGAGGATGGAAGGCAGCATGAGAGGAGGAGGGAAGACAGCATGAGGGGAGAGGAATTGAAGGCAGCATGATAGGAGGGTGGATGGTAGGCAGCGTGAGGGGAGAGGGATGGAAGGCAGTGTGAGGGGAGAGGGATGGAAGGCAGCATGTGAGGAGGAGGGAAGGCAGCATGAGGGGAGGGGGTGGAAGGCAGCGTGAGAGGAGGGGGATGGAAGGCTGCGTGAGAGGAGGGGGATGGAAGGCAGCATGAGAGGAGGGGGATGGAAGGCAGCATGAGAGGAGGGGGATGGAAGGCAGCATGAGAGGAGGGGGGTGGAAGGCAGCGTGAGAAGAGGGGGATGGAAGGCAGCATGAGAGGAGGGGAATGGAAGGTAGCATGAGAGGAGGGGGGTGGAAGGCAGCATGAGAGGAGGGGAGGCAAAGGCAGCGTAAGAGAAGGGGAAGGGAAGGCAACATGAGAAGGGGAAGAGAAGGCAGCATGAGAAGGGGAGGGGAAGGCAGCATGAGAGGAGGGAAGGCAGCATTAGGGGAGGGGGATGGAAGGCAGCATGAGAGGAGAAGGGAAGGCAGCATGAAGGGAGATGGATGGAAGGCAGCATGAGAGGAGGAGGGAAGGCAGCATGAGGGGAGGCAAAGGCAGAGTAAGAGAAGGGGAAGGAAAGGCAGCATGAGGGGAGGGGAGGCAACCTCCCCTTCTCATGCTGCCTTCCCTTCCCCTTCTCATGTTGCCTTCCCTTCCCCTTCTCTTATGCTGCCTTTGCCTTTTTTTTAACATTGATGATGACCTATGCGTTTGCAAATTTTCAAATTCATCGAACCATCGACGACCGACATCAGTCAGGTAAAGCTCAAAATCACCCAGTTCAGTTGGGGTTATTGGATGTGACTCGACCTGCAGCTGGCAGCATGGCTCCGCCCCTTCCCCTCTCTCATCCCACCCGCTCCTCTGCCTCTTCCTAGACCCCCAACGCGCCCCTAGCCATGCATACGAACAAGCATCAAAGAATATCACTCAATGTTGGGCTACAAAATCATTACAAATATTAAAGCAAAACGGCAAATAAAGCAAATGGAAAGGTACGAGAACGGTGAATCCATTACCAAGCAGATTGTAGAGCGCTCGCCAAGCAGCTTAAGCACTCAAGCAAGCACTCCAACAAAATGGTTGAAAAGGAACAGCTGGCTTGGCAAGCGACAGGTAGCCGATTGACTTTTGGTTTAAATGGCCAAAAATGTTCGGCAGATCGGACCCGCCAATCCACACTTCTTTAATACCTTGAAATTGCCGCAATCTGGGTCCGTCATATAGAGGGAATTTTAAAAACAGATGGTTCAAATCTTCAGGTTTCCTACAAGTACAGGTTTCCTACAACATTTTCCTACAAGTACAGGTTTCCTTTAAGTCCCCCTGTGCTGTCTTTCCCTCGTGGTCCCCGTGTGCTGTCTTTCCCTCGCGGTCCCCCTGTACTGTCTTTCCCTCGTGGTCCCCCTGTGCTGTCTTTCCCTCGTGGTCCCCCGTGTGCTGTCTTTCCCTCGTGGTCCCCCTGTGCTGTCTTTCCCTCATGGTCCCCCTGTGCTGTCTTTCCCTTGTGGTCCCCCTGTGTTGTCTTTCCCTCGTGGTCCCCCTGTGCTGTCTTTCCCTCATGGTCCCCCTGTGCTGTCTTTCCCTCGTGGTCCCCCTGTGCTGTCTTTCCCTCGCGGTCCCCCTGTGCTGTCTTTCCCTCGCGGTCCCCCTGTGCTGTCTTTCCCTCGTGGTCCCCCTGTGCTGTCTTTCCCTCGTGGTCCCCCGTGTGCTGTCTTTCCCTCGTGGTCCCCCTGTGCTGTCTTTCCCTCGCGGTTGTCAGCTCGATTTACAATTTATTATTATAGACGAGCCTCGATTCAGTATACAAAAAAAAAAAGAAAAAAAAAAGTATCACATGTCCCAGTATGGTAGAGTGACACCCTTTCCTATGGAGGTATGAATTAAGTTAAAAGTTATAATAAAGTCGAATTCAGCGAAATTAAGAAAATTAACCCTAACAGAGCAGAAGGAGGGATGACAGCCTTGCTTAAATAATGAAATACACTTAGTTATAAGAATCACTAATGTTTAAAAAAAAAAAATTCAGATTTTCCTCCAGGTTTCGATACTTATTTAGTCTTCAGGATTTGATCCTCAAGCCCGAATCCAGATATTGATTTATATGCTTTAATTAGTCCATGACAGTAGATAGTGTTTCCAAGCCAAGGCATGCTTCAATAGGCCAAAACAAAATGGCGGCTTAAGAACCCAGTGATGTCACAGTGAGCTAATCAAGATGGTGGAACCCCATTTTGGTGAGGCTTTTTTTTTATGAGCACCCTGTTAATCCTCTTCTAAAACGGTGTTTTAACACACTCAAACACCCACTTTTCATTCATGCACTCCCTTGTAGTTCGATAAGTAGGCATGCAAAGCTTGAGACCGCCAGGCTTCATGGTTTTGGAGTTATGGAGAAGACACACACACTAACACACACTAACACACACACACACACACACACACACACACACACACTCTCTGCATTTTATTATTATAGACTAGCAGAAGTACCCGGCATTGCCGGGCGGGGGAGGGGAGGGGGAGGGGAAGGGGAGGGGAGGGGAACGGGGGGAGAGCGAGCCCCTTGGTAAAGCGAGTGATTTTTTTCTTCATAGCATCATAGCGTCATAGCGTTCATAGCATCATAGCGTTCATAGCGTTTCATAGCATCATAGCGATTTTTTTTTTCATAGCGTCATAGCGTCATAGCGTTCATAGCGTCATAGCGTTCATATCGTTCATAGCGTTCATAGCGTCATAGCGTTCATAGCGTTTCATAGCGTCATAGCGATTTTTTTTTTCATAGCGTCATAGCCTCATAGCGTTCACAGCGTCATAGCGTCATAGCGTTCATAGCGTTCATAGCGTCATAGCGATTTTTTTTTTCATAGCGTCATAGCGTCATAGCGTTCATAGCGTCATCACGTGATTGCTCTGAGCGAATCAGCGCCCACCTGCTCTGATTCCGTTGATTCCGTGCGCTGAAATGCGCTGAGGTAAATAATATGAATAAAAAATATGGATCGTGAAATATTTTGAGTTCGGCCATGTTCGTCCCAGGCTCAATGGCCATGTCTATGCCAAATATCAAGCACGTAAGCCTCTCCATTTAGGAGTCTATCGGTAACATTACACACACACACACACACACACACACACACACACACACACACACACACAAACTGTGTTTTATATATATAGATAGATAAATGTTATATCGGATGTCCCATTTAGTAGCTTTCCTTGCTGGACGTTAAAGATCCTGAGGTGACTTCTATAAAGAGCAGGTCATTGTGTGGCAGTTGATTGAGCAAGTTCCAAATTTCTTCCCTTAATGCTGCTGGGAAAGCAATGGCAAACTGCCCAGGGCATACCCTGTCTAGAGATTGTTCCAGCCACTCCGATGCTCTAAATAGAGTACAGTATGGTTATTGTGTATATGGATGGATGGATACCACATCGATCTCCACATTGAGTGGATACCACATCGATCTCCACATTGAGTGGATACCACATTGAGTAGTGTTACATTATTCTAACAGAATCTCCATCCTCGTCAATGCACTTCATCCAGCGGTAACAGAACCTTCAGCGGATGTGAAACATCTTCCCCCGAGCTTGACGAACTTTTCTATTTTCCTTTTCCACGTTTCTTGGTGTGTTTCATGGTCATTTTTTTCCTGCATCACCTGAACTTAACAAGAGTTCAGATTTTGATTTCGCTGAAACTTTTTGCCATAGCCTGAAAAAAAAATAAAGTGATAAACTTGATATTTACCAAATGTATCAGTAATTAGAAGGCAAACATGAAATTTTCTGATGATCTATAATTTTTACTTAAATTTTTTTTACAAGTGTGGTGACAGAACTTTTGAGATGGCACTCGTGTTCCCAGTAATCCCAATAATTACTCTTCCCAGCAATGAGGGCAAATATTATTGAGAGTAATGTGGGCAAGACTTGTGAAGAGGGTTGGGCTGGATACACGTCATCTCCTCCAATAGAACCTCATTGACCCTGATTACATTCTCGTCGGGTTGGCCATGGAAAGTTTGTGTCCCAAGTCTTTCACGAACCGGTTGACCAGGCTTGACTTTCCACTGAAGGTGGCAGGAATTTGTAATTCTGTTCAAGGCGATAACTCAACTACTCTACACAAAAGACACCATGGGATCCTTAATGTCCACCACCTCCAGTGCTGCTGTAGATAAATCCTCAGGCTTGTCCTTCAGATGGACGGTGCAAACATTGACGAATCGCCCTGCACCAGGATGACAGATGACAGTCAGGATTCAAACCCAGTATAGATAGCTCAAAGACAAGTATTGTCAGCCCACTGAGAGCGACATATATGTAAAAAATTAATGTCCACACACAGGAGGTCCATCTTGCCTCAACTTAGGGTTAGCACGATAGTGTTCTAGCAAGGCACGATGGTGTTCTTTCGAAGTGTAGAAAAAAACCCTTATTTACAGCAGCAAAAAGACTCCTCAATATCTCACCAGTCCGGTAAGGAATGCTTCAATACAATAATAAAACTGCACAATTTTCTGCCTCATTATATATAAGGCATGCAATGTAGGCCTCCATCCAGAACATCCGTCATCTACCACCACCCTGAATGATTCCGAAATGATTTAATTACACAAGTCACGTAGTCGGTAATTTGGTTACTAGTATCAACGTAATGCGCTAGTAAAACTATATTTGAGCACATTCAGAGTACGTACACTTGTTCTTTTGGGTGCACTAATCAAATGCAGACTTCAAAGTCTGATAAAGAATGAACTTAGGATGGAAAAGATGGCGGCCGGCTGCCTTCCATTGCAAAATGAGTGGAAATACTCTCAAGGCTTCTTGTTCACATTTCCGGGTGCAAGCAGTAAAATCATAATAGTAACTAGAAAGCATCTGAAAATGCAAAGCCCGTCCAGGTCCGTTTGTATTCACACATCTTCTTCTTCTTCTTCTTCTTCCGAAATCCCAAAATAACGAAAACAGTATTAAAAAATACAAAATGAAAATTTATGATTCTATGTAGCCATGACATTTGACCTTTAGATCTAAAAATAATCAGTTTCTAGCTTTTGATTGGTGAACCAATTCTGTGACCCAATACGCAAATACTTAAAATTTCAGGTCTATTGGACGAAAATTGATGATTTTATGCAACCTTGATCTTTGACCTTTTGATCAAAAAATGAAAACAATCAACTCCTACTTTTTGGTTAGTGGACCGATTCAGTGACCCGATATGCAAATTCTTTAAATTTTGGGTCAATCGGGTGAAAATTTGGTGATTTTACTCAACCTTGACCTTTGACATATTTATCTAAAAAAAACAATCAACTTCTAGCTTTTGATTGTTGAACAAATTCAGTGACCTAATATTCAAATTCTTAACATTTCAGGTCAATTGGATGAAAATTGACAATTTTATGTGATGCCGACCTTTGACCTTTTGACCAAATTATTAATTTGCATTCTCCATTTTCTCATAATAAAGCTTTGTGGAAAATTTGATGACAAAACTCAAATGGTAAATTTAAATTTCAGGTCAGTTGGATGAAATTGACGATTTTATGTGATGCCGACCTTTGACCTTTTGACAAAATTATTAATTTTCCTTCTCCGTATTATCATAATAAAGCTTTGTTGAAAATTTGATGACAAAACTCAAATGATAAATTTAAATTTCAGGTCAATTGGATGAAAATTGATGATTTTATTTGATGCTGACCTTTAACTTTTTGACCTTTTCACCAAATTATTAATTTGCCTTCTCCGTATTATCATAACAAAGCCTTGGTGAAAATTTGATGACAACAGCTCAAAGGGTAATAAAAGTTATGGCCGGAACACACACACACACACACACACACACACACACACACACACACACACACACACACACACACACGTGATTGCAAAACCCTGTTTCTTGCTGTGCCGGGGACGGGCTAACTAGAGAGTTCATAGAATACGATAACCCTCACAGTGTTCAGGCATATACTTCAATTTTAATAAAAGAATGATTTTGACACATTGACTGCTGACTGTGAGTATACTCCTAGTGCCGGGTGTTCCAGATTCTGCCACAACGAGTGTGTGCGTTGAAAAGATTGCTCCATTGTATTGTAAACAGAAATAACAATTGTAAATTGTAAACAGAATATTCTGCCCTGCCAGGTACGGTAAGGCAACAAATGATCTGCTGGCTGTTTGGTGAACATAAACCAACGCAATAATGATGATCATCATTATCAGTCTCCACAAGAAGTTTTGCCACTTCATCTGCATTCATATGTGCCATTTTGAAGGGTAATTTTTTTATTTTTTTTTGTATACTGAATCGAGGCTCGTGAAAGAGCTGACATTTATTTCACAAACAAATCAACCAGACAAACAAAATATATAAAAAGAGGGAGCGGAAGACAAGAGAAGGGGAAGCACACAAACACTTGAGGGCACACAACATTTAAGAGCAGGGAGATGTGTGGGAGGGAGAGGGCTTGGGGGGAGGGGGGTGGCAGAAGTATCAAACACAAGGACACCAAGGACTTCCAGGACAGAAGTTGGTATTTCAAAAAAGTGGAATTGGGGTGAAATTATCGGGGATAGAAAAGATCAAGGTTTTGGATGGGGGAAGATAAGACATCGTGGTGAACAGCTGTTTTAAAGACCTGGAGGGTGGAGTGGGATTGAAGAGAGTGAGGGAGTTTGTTCCAGAGGTGGGAGAAAAGAGGAATGAAGGAGTGAGGGTGAGCAGAGAGTCTTGATTTTGGCAGTGAGATTTGGCAGAGAGTTTGGCAGAGATTTGGCAGAGAGATGACAAGTAGCAATAAAGGAAAAAAACATGTGGTACTCAGAACTTCGTTTAGCACTACTGAAGCAGTCTTATACATCACCTTATACACTGTAATATGATTATATTTAGTCGCAGTTTAGGAAATGGAGGCTTTATTGATCACCATAGATGTACATAGCCATATGGCAGCTTCTTCTTCACCCCAGGTACTCTATTATCTCACATTACATGCCCTCTAATGCTATATATCGATATATATCATGGTTCTTGGAAGCATTATGAAAGCAACTTTTGTTGTTATGCAGTATTCAAGTATACAACTCAATTTAATGAAGGTTTAAAGAGGTTTAAAGGCATATAAATAAATTAAATTATGGGGTTTACCTCCATTTTCTCCAATGTTAATTACACCACATTATTTAACACGTTACATTCGTTTTTCATGACTGTTGTTTGTATCCTTTATGACATCCTTTAAAACAGTGATTTCCTGTTTGGGATGGTTTTCAATTTTGTTTTTGACTGCCATGCAGCCAGAGTACAAAAATCTGCATCTGTCTGCAATCAGGATTTGCGTCCGGACCTGAACGAAAATCTAATCGGATTGTTCTTGTCATCTACCCAACTCATCCACCAAGTTTTGTCATAATCCATCCATATCTTTTTGAAACATTGTGCTCTATATCGTTTTTGGTCCCATCTCTCAATGGTAAAGATTCACTAAAAAAAAAAAAATTATAGTATCTGGATCTGGATCTTCACCACCATCTGAAAATGTCGTCCTTATCAGACACCAAACCTGTCCACCAAGTTTTGTCAGAATCCATCCATATCATTTTGAGATATCCTGCTCACAGACAGATAGGCAGACAGAGAGAGGTTAAAACGTAACCTCCATCTACCTTTGGTGGCAGAGGTAACATCAGAAAATGTCAGCTCATGTACCATCTCAAGAAGTGTCACGTTTACTTCAATCACAATAATTGTTTTACATTATTTGGTGTATTGAGGATGCTTGGAAATATATCTTATTAGGAGACATCAATGTGTATTTACTGCAGTTACAACGACATCAGTGAACGATGAACAAATAGATACAGGATAGCGACCTGAACCTTGCATTCCTCCTTCCCTAGCTAAGTACTCAGATGGGAACGCAAAACCAGCTCCAAACAAGTGGGGCTTGTTTGGTTTCCGGTTTCTGGGTCGTGGTTGTCTCTCTTGGTCCTTCAGGTGATCTGTTTCCAAAAGGCTGAGTAATCTTTCTGGATTTGTCTGTGCTGCCCTGAATTTTGTTTGCTCTGTTTACGTAGATTATTTGGCGTATTGAGTGTGAACACCGGTATATATATTTAGTGCTCATTCTAGTTATTTCCTCCACCACCGAAGACGGATGGAGGTTATGTATTCACCTCTGTTTGTCTGTTTGTGAGCACGATATCGAGTTATGGGCGGATTCGAATGAAACTCGGTGTACAGATTGGGAGTGTCACAACAACTAATTAATTCAATCTGGATCTGGATACGAAGATTTGTTTCAATTTTTAAATGATTCTTCACCACAGAGAGATGAGGGCCAAAAACGATACACAGCACAGTATTTCAAAAAGTTATCGACCGATTATGACAAAACTTGGTGGATGAGTTGGGTAGGTGAAAAGTACAAGCCAATTCGATTTTGGTTGAGGTATGCATCCATATCCGGCCTATCAGTGGGATACAAGACGTAAACTGTTCAGCCTGATGGAGGTCTGTGCTCTACCAAGTCCCCGTCTAGTTTTTTTGTTGTTGTTTTTGTATACAAGATCGAGGCTCGTGTAAGAGCTAACATCAATCACAAAAAAAACGGACACACAAAACATACAATAAAGGGAGCGAGAGACAAGATGGGGAGAGAGAGGGAAGCACACAAGTACAACAGCAGAGAACAGGGACATCGGGAGATCTGTGGGAGGGAGAGGGCTTTGGGGGAGGAGGCATGAATCATGAGTTTAGATCCTGCGTCTCAGGCTTGGATACTTTTGGGCCTACCAATTTTTTTGAGGGAATTAGCCTCATTTTCACCGAATTTCATGTTGTTACACAAAATTCAGTGACATAAAAATATATAATTCATTCGGGCTCGTGGGAAAATCTTCATTCTTCACTTATAACCCGAAAATCCGACACGAATGCAGGCCTGGGGCCTTTGAGGCCCCGCATAAATGTTGTTGTTCTACTATGTTATATCATTATTTTCTTGATATGAGCCTCATTATATGCTCCTATAACTTGGTTACAAATAATTAGGTGACAACATTTTAAAACTTTACACGAATACATTCGTGGGGCCTCCGAGGCCCAATGGCTGCATAGGTGTAGGATTTTTGACAGTTGTGGACATATACATTCTAAATAAAAGGATTAGTGAATCATATTTTTAAAGCAAATACTCCTCCACGAGCCTCAACTTTTTATAGAAAAAAAAGTTTAAAAGGCAAGAAAAAAAAATTTGCAAAAAAAAAAAAAGGTTCATTACTTGTATGGGGTTCTTCCAACTAATAGGATCAATGATTCACATTTTCTGAGCAAATACACATCCATGAGCATCGACTTGGATTGAAAAAGGATATTAAAGAAAAAAAATCTATGAAAAAATCCCCCCAAAAAAACATGAATACATCCGTTGGGCCTCCGAGGCCCAATGGCTGCGTTTATGTAGGATTTTTGATGCCTGCATCTTAGGATTAAGCACCCCTCACAAAACCCATGTTCATGTTGTCTAACCAAGAAATTGAGGACCTACCTAACTTGGGGTCACATCTTCGTTGCAGCAACAACAGCATTCTCCTCCTCAACCAAACCAACGTGGTCAGCGGCTCAGTCTACCCGATGGCAGAGACCCCGGGCGGCCATGTTTGCGATGGCACCGTGTACCCGAAGGTTGCGACTCGGTGGGACAGGTGCCCTCGCTCAATGCGACGCGGGTAAAAGTTTGAAAGCGAATGCCGCCGGCACCCGGCGACATTTAAATTACGGGATGCTCTGCCCGGCCATGGCAGATTGCACATTATCATAATTGCACGTCACGGCCGGTCGGAATGAAAAAGAAAAAGAAAATATTCAACCTGCCTGCCCGAGACCTGCCCGCGGAATCACGGCCCGTCAAACCACGTGCAAGTGGAAAAGGCATCAGCGTGAAGGGGCAGAAACATCTCTACTGATTTCTCCTCATTATGTCCCCAGCACAAGTACATCCTGACATACTTTTGAAGATATATATATTTTTTCGTTCCTTTTTGAGCGAACGGACCACCCATCATCAAAAGTGAAGGCACATTCGATCCAAACTGTCTCAAATTATTCAAGGTAATTCACAACCTGTATTCCTTTAGGCCCTGTTTGTAAACTAGCCATTCAAGGTGTGCCAGCTAAAACCAGAGGTGTGTTCAGTTAGCACGCGGCTTGCTTGATTTAGGTGCTCAAGCACTCCAACGGAACGACCGCTTAACAACATGGTGGTTACCATGGAACAATGCCATTATGATACTCGAGCAATGCTGTCCAAGGGTGTGTTCAGTTACCAAGCAGCTCGCTATTGCTTGTCAAGCCAGCCGATCCTTATCAACGGTATAGAATGGAGTGCTCGCTTGGGTGCGCAAGCCATTTGGCAATCGCTCTACCAGAAACTTGGTAACTGAACACACCCCGAACGGTCGTTTTCAGCTTTACTCGATCCTATTTTGACAACAACTTCCCCAAACGACAACTATCGGGGATGCATCTTCGTGGTGGTTGTACCCCCCCCCCCCCCCCCAATGCAAGTCGGGGACCAAATCTTCCCCATTCTTCCCTGCTGCCCGGATTCGTCAAGGCATCGCTGTCACAGTCAGAGCGCAGATCGGCCCTTTCCCTCTTGTCCATCCCTCCCTCTCTGTGTCGTGGCCCTGACTTTGTGAAGGTGGCGGTACACCATCCTGAATGTGGGGGATCTCTGGGTTGCTACTGCGAGATTGATCGGCTGTCTCCGTGCCGCAGGCTTGTTCGAGAGAACTGTCCGTGGCTATGCACCAACAACAACTTCCACAAACAAATTGTGTTTGTAGCGGCTACAAAATGCGAGGAAGAGGGAAAGAAAGTAATATAAATCTGGAGTCAAAAGGAGGAACCGCCGCCAAGCTTATTTATGGGCCGTACAACTCTGCTTTTTCAGGGAGGGGTTTCACATTTTTGTAGATCTTTAAGCATCAGGATGAAAAGTATATACAGTCACGTGAAAAAGAAAGTACACCCCATGTAAAGTTTTGACTTTTTCAACATATTTCAACATACAGCTATTTGATCTTCATTTCAACAATATTGATAGATAAAGGCAAATTTAGCATGTGGAAAAAGGAAGTACACCCTTGGCTCTAATAAGTGGTATTGCCCCCTTTGGCAGAAACAACCTCAAGTAGGCGTTTCTTATAACTGTCTCCCAGTCTCTGACATCGACTGGGAGAAATTTTTGCCCACTCCTCCATGCAGAATTATTTCAGCTGTGCGATGTTTGAGGGGTTTCTTGCATGCACAGCTCGTTTCAAATCCCCCCACAACCTCTCGATGGGATTTAGATCCGGGCTTTGACTTGGCCATTCCAGAACCCTCCATTTCTTTCTTTTCAGCCATTCCTTGGTGGATTTACTGGTATGTTTAAGGTCATTGTCATGTTGCAAGGTGCACCTTCAGTTGAGCTTCAACTTTCTGACAGATGGCCTCACATTATCCTCAATCACCTTCTGGTACAATGAATAATTCATCGTGGATTCCATGATGGTGAGCTGCCCAGGCCCTGATGCAGCAAAGTTGCCCCAAACCATAATATTTCCACCACCATGCTTTGCAGTTGGTATCAGGTTCTTGTTGTCAAATGCTGTCTTTTGATTTTGCCAAACATGTCTTCTGGTACTGTGGCCAAATAGCTCAACCTTTGACTCATCTGTCCAGAGCACATTGTTCCAGAAGTGCTGGTCTTTGCCTAGGTGTTCATTGGCAAACTTTAGTCTTGCCCTGATGTTCTTTCTGGACAGCAAAGGTTTCCTCCTGGCACACCTCCCATGTAGATCAAATTTGTGCAGCCTCTTTCTAATGGTAGACTCGTGCACTTGGACATCAACAGTGGCAAGAGCTACCTGTAGGTCCCGTGATGACATTCTGGGGTTCTTAGAGACTTCTTTCAGCATCTTGCGGTCTGCTCTCAGGCTGAACTTGCTGGGGCGGCCTGGCCTGACCAAGTTGGCAGTTGTTTGGAATCTTCTCCACTTGTAGATGATCTTCCGGACAGTCCAATGATTGATTTCAAATTGTTTGGAGATCTTTTCAAATCCCTTCCCAGACTCGTAGGCATCTACAACCTTCTTTCTGAAGGCCTCAGAGAGCTCTTTTGATCTAGGCATGGTGACGCCGCACACTTCAACAACAAAGAGCAAACCAAACTAAATGTCTGTGGTTTAAATAAGACAGGTTCCTCCAAGATCCTCTCTAACGATGTTCTAATCAATTGCACCTGAACTGGTGCACCTTATTCTAATTTGAGGTGTTTGAAGTAGTGATAAATGTAGTGGTGTATTTACTTTTTCCACGTGTGAAATTTGCATTTATGTTTATTTAAATTATACAATGGACTACAAAATGTAAATGTTTCATGATATTTGTTATATTATATCACCTTTATCTATCAATATTGTTGAAATGAAGATCAAATAGCTGTATGTTGAAATATGTTGAAAAAGTCAAAACTTTACATGGGGTGTACTTACTTTTTCACGAGACTGTATAACAATAAATGTATTAATGAAATGCACGTTTCAATAATACTAGCAGAGTACCAACCCTGCGGGTGGCTGGTAATTGTGCATTACTTGCTGAAAAATGTATTACCAGCTGTGACCCCAACTTGGACCCTGTTTGGGGCCACGGCCCTTTATAGCTAACACACCATGAGGCTGGAGACCCCATTTTGTGTGTCAGATAGGCCAGATAACGTTAAGGTGAGTTGACCTGACAATTGTTACCTCCGCCACTGAAGGTTGATGGAGATTTAATGGTTTCACTCCTGTCTGTCAGCAAGGTATCTCAAAGCGTTATGGATGGATATGGACGGAACTTGATGTACAGGTTGGGTGAGTGACAATAAATCACTGCTGATCACTCCGGTTTGTGTGCGTGTGTTTTTGTTTGTGTGTTTGTGTGTGTGTGTTTGTGTGTTTCTGTGTGTGTGTGTGTGTGTGTGTGTGTGTGTGTGTGTGTGTGTGTTTCTGTGTTTGTGTGTTTGTCTGTCCGCTCACTTATACTTGCCTAAAGGTCACAATTTTAAACCGACCTTCACGAAACTTCACCAAATGATAGAGTTCGTAGTCCGACAAAATCCTATATATTATTGAGGTCAAGACATCAAAACGTCAACATAGGCCGAAGGTTAACCACTTTTTTTAAAATTTCTAAAATCCTCAATTTTAATCCGATTGACTTGAAATTTGAATAGGATTTACATATTGGCTAGCTGAATTTAACCACTAACTATTTTTGAGATCAGCGTGGGCCAAAAGGTCAACATAGGCCAATGGTCAACCACTTTTTTGAATTTCTAAAATCCTCAATTTTCATCCAATTGACTTGAAATTTGATGACAATGACAGAGATCTGTAATCTGGCGGTGAAAGAGTCTGCATTCTAGTGGGTTGGGAACTGAGTACCCTCGTCCCTCTATACAAGGGGAAAGGTGACCCTCTAGAGTGTGGCTCGGACCGAGCGATAAAGTTATTGGAGCATGGAATGAAGGTATTGGAAAGGGTGTTGGAGAGGAGGATAAGGAAAAAAGTGAAGATCGACGAAATGCAGTTTGGATTTATGCCAGGAAGAGGAACGACAGACGCGCTTTTTATTGTGAGGCAGTTGCAGGAGAAGTACATGGAGAAGAGGAAGAAGTTGTTTCTTGGGTTTGTTGATCTGGAGAAAGCATTCGATAGGGTTCCACGCAAAGTATTGACATGGGCAATGAGGAAGTTAGGAGTGGAGGAATGGTTTATCAGAGTAGTGATGGCAATGTACAAAAGAGCGCGCACAGCTGTAAGGACGAAGGACGGGAACAGTGGTGAGTTTGAGGTGAAGATGGGAGTGCATCAGGGGTCGGTACTAAGTCCACTACTATTTGTAGCTGTGATGGAGTTGCTGGCTCAGAACGTAAAGGAGGGTTTACCGTGGGAGTTGTTGTATGCAGATGATCTGGTGTTGATTGCGGAAAGTATTGATGGACTGAGGGAAAAGATGAACAAGTGGAAGGAATGTATGGAGACAAAAGGTCTGAATGTGAATATCGGAAAGACGAAGGTGATGGCAAGTGGTAAAGCATGTGGTGAGGTGGAAAGAACTGGGAAGTGGCCATGTGCTGTGTGCAGGAATGGTGTCGGAGTGAACTCCATTCAATGTACAATGTGCGCTGAGTGGGTTCATCAAAAATGTAGTGGTCTGAGAGGGTCATTAACCAGTGTGGCAGCTACATTCAAATGTAAGGTGTGCACAGAGGGAGCTGCACATGGAGGAAATGTTGAGTTGGATCTTGGAGACGGCGTGAAGCTGGAAAGTGTGAAAACATTTTGCTACCTCGGAGACATGCTGAATGGAGAAGGTGGATCAGACTCGGCAACGGTTGCTAGAGTGAGATGTGCATGGAAGAAGTTTCGGGAACTGAGTGGCGTGCTGATGAGGAGGGGCGTGTCGCTGAAGCTGAAGGGAAAGGTGTATGCTGCATGTGTGAGAAGTGTTATGATTTATGGGAGCGAGACATGGGTAATGAACGTAGAGCAGCAACGAAGGTTGGAAAGGGTGGAAATGCGAATGGTTCGATGGATGTGCGGAGTATCATTGAGAGAGAGGAAGACAAAATGATGAATTGCGAAAAATGATGGGAATAGAGCTTGTGATTGATGCTGTGAAGAAGAAAAGGTTGAGATGGTTTGGCCATGTGTTGAGGAAGGATGAAAGTGACTGGTTGAGAAGAGTGATGGAAATGAATGTAGAAGGAAGTCGAGGACGGGGAAGACCGAGAAAGACTTGGCTAAAGATGGTGGAAGAAGAAATGCGGGCAAGGGGGTTAACAAGGAGAGATGCAGAAAATAGGGCAAGATGGAGAAGATTGTCATGGGGACCGCAAGGCTAACCCCCGCTCTAGCAGGGAAAATGGCCTTAAAATCCTCTTAAAACCTTCCCCCCAAGTCCTCCCGATGTCCCTGCTCTCAAATGTTGTGTTTGTGTCCTTCCCCCTCTCTCCCCATCTTGTCTGCCGCTCCCCTTGTTTTTTGTGTTTTGTGCGTCGGTTTGTCTTTTTGTGTGATTAATGTTAGCTCTTTCACGAGCCTCGATCTTGTATACAAAAAAAAAAAAAAAAAAATGCATGTTGTTGTGTTGTTGTTTTGAAATTTGAAGAGAATTTATAGATCGGCTCACCAACTATTTTTCAACCACCAACTATTTTTGAGATCAGCATATGCCAAAAGGTCAACATAGGCCAAAGCTCAACAACAATTTCGAATTTCTAAAATTCTCAATTTTCATCTGATTGAGTTCAAAATTGAATGGGATTTTCATATGGGTGAACTGAACTCAGCCAACTACTATTTTTGAGGTCAACATAGGGCACAAGGTCAACATAGGCCAAATGTCCACCACTTTTTTCAAATTTCTAAAATCCTCAAATTCTCCCGATTGACTTGAAATTTGAATAGGATTTTAAAATCAGCAAACTTAATTCAACCACCAACTATTTTTGAGATTAACATGGGCCAAAAGGTCAATATCGGCCAAAGGTCAACAACTATTTCAAATTTCTAAAATCCTCAATTTTCATCCGATTCACTTGGAATTTGAATGGGATTTTCATATCAGCCAACGGAATTCAACCACCAACTATTTTTGAGATTAACATGGGCCAAAAGGTCAACATAGGCGAAAGGTCAACATAGGCCGAATTTCTAAAATTGTCAATTTTCATCCGATTAACTTAAACTTTGAAGACGATTTGCATATCAGGTCACTGAATTCTACCACAAATATTATTTTTGAGGTCAAACGGATGCTCTACTGAGTGCCATTCTACTTTGTTTTGCCAAGTGTCTCGCTCTATGAGTGATTTTTCATCTGTTTGTTTGTTTGTGAACAAAATATCTCAAAAGGTTGTGGACGGATTCGGACGAAATTTGGCAGAGATTTAGTGTATGTTACAAGGACGAAAGGATTCGATTTTGGTGAAGATCCGGATTCGGATCCGGCTACTATAATTTTTAAAGTGATTCTTCACCATTGGGAGAAAGGGTCAAAAACGATACATAGCAGGATATCTCAAAAAGTTGTGGACGGATTTGAACGAAACTTGGTGGACAGGTTGGGTGTCTGACAAGGACAAATAGCTTCGATTTTGGTGAAGATCTGAATATGGATTCCGATATGATAATTATTTCATTTTTTAAAGTGATTCTTCACCATTGAGTGATATGGCCAACCAGGCGGAGGCCGTTCTAGTTCAAACATTTATGGACGGGTTATGGTAGAACTAGGTGTAACTAAAACTCTATTTGAGTCCAATAATAGGCCACAGATTTTGGAGTCTCAGATAATGCTTATATCGTGATATGAATTTTCTATTTTTTAGGAAGATGTCTAGGCTCGTGGAAGAGCTCGGACACAGAACAGATCAGGAGACAACCTAACAAAAGGAACAGCAGGGCAGAGGGAGAAGGTATACAGAGACGGACAAACAAGGGATGCAGGTCGGCTGTGGTTCCATTTGAGGCGAGGGAAGGAACCACCTTGGGAGGCCATTTTTCCCTGCAGAGCAGGGGTTGGCCTTTTTCGGGCACCGTGGTCTCCTTTTTGAAGCAATGTTTTATGGCCGGATGCCCTTCCTGCCGCCAACCCTGTTGGTCACCTCTTGCGACACACAGGGAATTACCAGCAAGCTGGTCCTCAATTTGCCGACCTCAGAAGGATGACAGGCTGAGTCAACCCCGTGGCATTAATTCAGCGATCAACCGGGATTTGAACCCAGGATCCTAGGATCCCAAGCCGGCACCCTAACCGCTAAGCCAGCACACCAGGCCCGAGGCGAGGGAAGGGATGAATGAAATTAATTGATTAATTACTTAATTATTATCGATTAATTAATTACTTCTTTATTTTCTATCTCATCTGGGCGATATCTCAGGCACATTTTGAGCTACAAAGCTGATATTTGGACATGACAATGAACAAGTGATTTGGCTGTAAAGAGTATTTTTAATTTATTGATTAATCAATTAATTAATCAAATCATTCAATTGATTAATTAATTTTCAAAAAGTTACAGATTCGTTTGTAGTTTAGGTATGCTATTAGCCAATTTATTAAGGAAATAATTATTTTACGATTTTAATTTATTTATTTTCGTTATTTATCACTTATTTATTTCCTTTCTCATCTGGGCAATATCTCAGGCACCTTTTGAGCTAGTAAGCTAATATTTTGCCATGCCAGTGACCAAGTGATTTGGCTATAAAGGGTATTTTTGATTTATTGATTAATCAATGAATCAATTCATTATTTTTTTGATTAATTATTTCATTAATTTTCAAAACGTGAGAGATTCGGACGAAACGCTAATAGTTTAGGTATGCTATCAGCCAGTTGATTAATTCATTATTTTACGATTATTATTTATTTATTCAATTGATCAATCAATTATTGTACACCGATCCCTCACGATTCCGTCTCCATGTGCTGCACGGCAACATCGCATCGTCGAAGGCACCCCAGTGATGTTGTCCGCTGGAGGATATGTTTTGTATTTATTTGGCATCTGTGTACTTTCAATGTATCTGTGCTTGTTTATTTTTTTTTTTACAGGAGCGAGGGTCATGGAAGGCCATGGTAGAACTGGCATTAGATAAACATTAATGAACGAACAGGAAAAGAGGAGGAGGAGTGGAGGAAACACTGAAACTAGCAAGTAAGATGGTTGGGTTGGGAAAGGTTAATGGTGGTAATAAAGATCATGGCTCACAAAAGAGGTGGTGCTACACACTACCTGCTTGAAGAGTGGGAGAGAACAGCTTCTGGAAGGCCATTCCATAGACGGAGAAGTGAAGTGGGCGGACAGCCTGGAATTTGGTTGTTTAACAAGGAAGCGGTTACTGGAAGAAGGAATACATCCTGGAGTAGGTAGGGAGGGTCAGAGGACTGAGAGAGAGCAGGAGGAGCAATGTCGGAGAACAGAGGGTAGAAAACATAGAGACCACCGACCTGCCTGCCCCGTGAGAGCAACACACCTTGTGCTTCGGCCTCATCACGTGACATTCCAATAATGTTGAGACTGTTGCTGTTTTTAAATCTTGAAAATCCATCGAGTCTTAATGGTGATTCATATTATACAGGCAGGTGTCGAGTCCCCGGGGAAGGTATATTTATGTCTGACATATGCTGCCTCTGTCGTGCCTGATGAATCATCATTGTGCAAGAGACATCAGACTGTGTTTGTCTTTTGGTGAAAATTTGTTTCTTGCTTGGTTCTACCTGATGGATTTATTTATTTATTCTGAATTCTGTTGTTTTTTCCACTTTTGGGTTTAATATATCAGTGAAGGTTAACACTGCAGTTAAAAATTAATCAATTGTTTCATGGAAAAGATCAAATAGTTTTACATCGATCCCTCGGATTCTTGATGGGACATACATTTTGTATTTCTCAGATACAATCTGGGAACCATTTACATATTACGTGGGTGGGAGGGTGTCAGTGGTTGAAGGAATTCAAAATGGATTGAGTATATGGTCAATGAAAAGAGGCAGCGGCTGTAGTAGTAAAGGAAGGGTAATGAAGATGGGAAAGAGAGAATGGGAAAGGATTTTGGGAGTTTGAGAAGGGGAGGGGTGATAAATGGATGGCAGTAGGGTGGACAGGTAGCGGATGGACAAGGTAACGATGCATTTTGTGTAATGTATCCTTTCCTAGGAATATTAAAGATAATGTTATACACCTTCTAAAATATTAACTGGTAACCACTGTGTTTTGTGAAAAGAGCAGGCCATTGTGTGCCGGTACCCCTGCACTCATTCCAGATTCCAGGCCAAGAATGAGGGTTGCCTTCGCTGCACCCTGTAATGGAGTACAGCGACCTGTCCACTGGTCGTTCTCACAGGTGGAGACGTTTGCAAATGCTCAGGAGCACCCTCATGCCCACCCCTCGCAAGCCTCACCCACTACAAATCCAATGGGGTATGACCCAGTAATACATGGTATGTACATGACCCTATAACAATTCATCACGAATACTACCACGACTACTATGACTACCACTACTACCACCATCACTACTACTACTACTACTACTACTACCACTAATACTACCACCACTACCACTACTACCACCACTACTACTGCTACCACCACTGCCACTACTGCTACCACCACTACTACTGCTACTACCACTACCACTACTGCTACCACCACTACCACTACTGCTACCACCACTACTACTGCTACCACCACTACCACTACTTCTACCACCACTACTACTACTACCACTACTACTGCTACCACCACTACTACTACTACTACTACCACTACTGCTACCACCACTACTACTGCGACCACCACTACTACTGCTACCACCACTACTACTGCTACCCCCACTACCACTACTACCACTACTCCCAATACTACTGCTACCACCACTACTACTGCTACCACCACTACTACTGCTACCACCACTGCCACTACTGCTACCACCACTACCACCACTACTACTGCTACCACCACTGCCACTACTGCTACCACCACTACTACTACTACCACTACTCCCACTACTACTGCTACCACCACTACTACTGCTACCACTACTACTGCTACCACCACTACTACTGCTACCACCACTACCACTACTGCTACCACCACGACTACTGCTACCACCACTACTACTGCTACCACCACTACTACTGCTACCACCACTACTACTGCTACCACCACTGCCACTACTGCTACCACCACTACTACTACTACCACTACTCCCACTACGACTGCTACCACCACTACTACTGCTACCACCACTACTACCACCACTGCCACTACTGCTACCACCACTACTACTGCTACCACCACTACTACTGCTACTACCACTACCACTACTGCTACTACCACTACCACTACTGCTACCACCACTACCACTACTCCCACTACTACTGCTACCACCACTACTACTGCTACCACCACTACTACTGCTACCACCACTACCACTACTGCTACCACCACTACCACTAATGCTACCACCACTACTACTGCTACCACGACTACTACTGCTACCACTACTACTGCTACCACCACTACCACTACTGCTGCCACCACTACTACTGCTACCACCACTACTACTACTACCACCACTCCCACTACTTCTACCACCACTTCTACTCCCACTACTACTACCACCACTACTACTGCTACCACCACTACCACTACTACCACCACTACTACTGCTACCACCACTGCCACTACTGCTACCACCACTACTACTGCTACTACCACTACCACTACTGCTACCACCACTACCACTACTCCCACTACTACTGCTACCACCACTACTACTGCTACCACCACTACTACTGCTACCACCACTACCACTACTGCTACCACCACTACCACTACTGCTACCACCACTACTACTGCTACCACCACTACTACTGCTACCACTACTACTGCTACCACCACTACCACTACTACTACTGCTACCACTACTACTGCTACCACCACTACCACTACTGCTACCACCACTACTACTGCTACCACCACTACTACTACTACCATCACTCCCACTACTTCTAACACCACTTCTACTCCCACTACTACTACCACCACTACTACTGCTACCACCACTACCACTACTACCACCACTACTACTGCTACCACCACTGCCACTACTGCTACCACCACTACTACTGCTACCACCACTGCTACTCCCACTACTACTAACACCACTACTACTGCTACCACCACTACCACTACTACTGCTACTCCCACTACTACTACCACCACTACGACTGCTAGTACTAGTTGTACTACTACCGCCACGATTACTGCTACTACTAGTACTACTACCGCCCCTACTACGACTATCACCACTACGAGTACTACCACTACTACTACTACTACTGCTACCATCACTGCCACTACTGCTACTAACACTACTACCACCACTACTACTACAACTACTACGTACTTTAACCGCCCCAATGATTTGCACCTTCTTGTGGAGTTAGCCGGGGAATGATTTTGGCCCAAGTCCTTCATGAACCGGCTGGCCAGGCCTGACGCTTGACTGAAGGTGGCAGGAATTTATAATTTGTTCAGAGTGCCGGCGATAACTCACCTATAATTTGTGAGATCTTTCACGTGTACTTATTTCACGGATTCAATCAAAATATATACAAAATATGTACAAAATATGTACAAAATATGTACGCAGACATGAAATTTCAAATAACAAGCACATGAGGGAGGTTCACACTCATTAGCACACACGTTGCAATATATTACCATTTTAGGAACATGTTCTTCCCAAAATTTTATCCCTAACTTAAGTATTACAGTTTACAACTATTCAACATGGAATCTGGTATTGTTTATGGAAAAGCAGAACAACAGGGATCGATGGGTCAACAAACAAAATGAGGTAAAAGGGAAAACAGTTGGAGAACAGCGAGATTATGCGCAAGGAGGGTAATTGTAGGGGAAGGATGGGAATTGTCTCAGCGTGTGTCGTGGAGCTCAGTAATGGAAACGGGAAGGCCACGATGTGATGATTGTGATGGTGGGCTCGAGACAAAATCCTGTATGGAAGATATCGAGACAAAAGACTCAGGAAGACAACTCCTCAGGAGAAGAGGTGTATGAATGAATGGAAGCGAGCGTGGAGTTTGGACTTCAGGGGGCTAACAAGTTGTTTTTTTTATACTTTTGTATACAAGATCGAGGCTCGTGTAAGAGCTAACATTGATCACAAAAGGACAATCTGACACGTAAAACATAAAACATATGACAAAGGGAGAGGGAGACAAGATGGAGAGCAAGGACATCGGGAGATCCTTTTGATCGGGATCAAAAGATACGGGTCAGATACGGTTGATGATACGGGTCAGAGAGGGAGACAAGATGGAGAGCAACGACATCGGGAGATCTGTGGGAGGGAGAGGGCTTGGGGGGAAGAGGCATGGGAAGGGGGGGGGGGGGTGGGAGAGGTATACCGTAAAACACATGGACACTGCTAGGACTTCCAGGAAAGAAGTTGGTATTTTAAAAAAGTGGATCTGGGGTGAATTAACGGGGGTAGAAATGATCAAGGTTTTGGATGGGGGAAGATAAGAGATGGTGGTGAACAGCTGTTTTAAAGACCTGGAGGGAGGAGTGGGATTGAAGAGAGTGAGGGAGTTTGTTCCAGAGGCGGGAGAAAAGAGGAATGAAGGAGTGAAGGTGAATAGAGAGTCTTGATTTTGGCAGTTTCACCAGAAGAGGGTTGCTGGCAGATATTGTGCGACCTGTAGGAATATTTGTGGGACAGAGCCCAGATACAGCTGGGGGAGCAAGGCCGGAGAAGAGTCGGTAGAAGACGGAAAGACCACCAACCTGCCTACGGTGAGTAAGTGAAAGGCCCTCAGAGTTAGCTCGGCTATAATAATAATAATAATAATAATAATAATAATAATAATAATAATAATAATAATAATAATCTCATCGTGGGAGATTCCAATGATTCTGAAATCTTTGGTTTCAACAGCGTGAAGCCGAGCTAGGTGTGAGGCAGGAGCACCGGCCCAGAGGGGGGAACAGTATTCCATTGAGCTGCGGATGAAAGCCTTGTATGTGGTGAGGATTCCCAGTCGGCGACTGGCTTTGCAGGCCAAGTTCATGGTTTATGGCAGAACGTGTTTGACCTGCAGGGGCAATGTCTGGGCAGAGAGGCGAGAGCCGAAGGAACGAGACCATAATGAAGCTGGTAACAAAATGCAGGACCACATACATGTCTGAGATGATCAAGAAGCAATGACTTGCAGGACTTTAGATTCCAAGTCGTCAAGGGTGACAAGATGGGAAGCAGCAGAACCAGTCCACAGTTGGGAGCCATATTTCATTGCACTCTGAATGAATCCATCGTACACCATTTTAGGCCAAGAATAGCTCGAGGCAGGAGTTAGCCCTGTGGAGAATTCCGAAGTGAATGCCAGCTTTGGAGGTTTCTTTTGGTCAAGACAGGTTATAGCTGATAGGCAATGACATACAGGTTATAGCTGTTAGGAAGTTGGATAATATAGACAAAGGCCAAGGAGTTCCATAGACTGTACCTGTCCCAACAGAAAAAATAGGGGATTTTTCTTTCTGGTGAGAATTGACAAGGACAGAGTGAGAATATGGGAAGGAAGACTTTGTCCACACTTTGGGGGCGCAGCCTTGAGAGCATATGGGCAATTTGTCCGCTCTTAAGAAGAGGAAACACTCCTTTCATGTCTTCAGACACATCGGGCCGCCTTGGCAGTTTTCCGTTGGCTATAGGGCACAATCCTGGACGGGTCACCACTCTGACACAGGATACTTGAATGGCTCATTCTTCCCAGCTGGTACCCATTTTCCTGACCTCTGAAGGATGACAGGCTGAGTCAACCCACCCGGTGTTGTGTTATCGGCACGACAGGGGCTCAAACTCAGGACCCTAAGATCTTAAGCCAGCCACCTTAACCGCTAAGCCAACACCAGGCTTATGGAGGAGGAGAGAAGTGATGATACGGGTCTTTAAAGTTCTAAAATAAATGTTCCAGGTCGATGAGCAGTTGCTTATTTTGTACAGACCAGCAGAGAGGAGGTCTGCCGAAACTTGTCTGGAGTTATCATGTTTCTTTCAGTCCCTACTAGAGGTGTATTGATATGAACTCTTTGAAATCCCACTACCTTGTCCCCCTTTTCACCCATTTTTCTGACATTCTGAATGAATTGCACATACTGTATCTGCTCGCAAATGATCCTTGAACCTGCAGCGTGGGAGCGGTTCACGGGTCAAGTCTGCGCAGCAACAGCGACCATCTTAATACACTTCCAGCGTTCTCTTGGAAGAACAAGCTTCGGAGTACGAAAGACGTTGACAATGCTCCAAAATTATTTGTGTGCGGCCAATGAATATATTTTAGGGCCACTTAATATCCTCCTCAGCGAAGACCCTCCTACCAGCTTGTGAAAGATTGGAGGCAGGAATCTCCTCCATTCATTGCACAGTGCATCCCCTCGTTCCTTCAGATTTTGTGGTTAGTGTAGTTAAGCCGGTAATTAGTGTTCCAACACATCCACCTTATTTCATTAGACACCTTATTTCGGTTAGGGTCAGCCTTTTGGGTTTCCGAAGGAAGTGTAAGGATGTTGTTTTCATAAACCCAGTTCTTGACAAGATAAGTAGTGTGGGAAGGTGTGCTGTCAGGTCCCTATACTGCAGAACTCCATCATTGCAGGTAAGCCTCTGCCAGCCAGAAACATCACAATAGGATTTGGAATTAATCATCCCTTTCCTGGTGACAACACGAACACCAAGTACATGTATAAACAGGCAAAAGCATCAACAAGCCATTAGAAAGTCTTGAGATCCCACAACAGCTATCTGCACAACCTGCACATCTGTTATTACACTTGAGCAATGTGTACCTGGATTCATCACTCAACAAAAGTGGTTTCCACATTTACATATCCACTGCAACATGCAACACTCAATGCAAAGCCACGCATTGGCTACAGGGGCTGGTGCAATATTAAAGGGGAATAAGGAGTTGTGTGTGTGTGTGTGTGTGTGTGTGTGTGTGTGTGTGTGTGTGTGTGTGTGTGTGTGTGTGTGTGTGTGTGTGTGAGTGAGTCACGGTATATAGGAGGGGGCAGTGTTATAGCTTGCTCATTAACCCAACCCCAACCCATTCAAAATATGGCCTCTTCCATTAAAGTGTGAATAGACTAAACTTAAAATTTGTTCTTCCATTCCTTCAAAACATCAAAGCATGGAAAACTAGTCTGTGTCGGCGGACAAGGAGAAGTAGGGGAAGCAACCACCGTGGAAAGCAAGGAGAAGCTGAGGATTCAGGAATTAACCCTTCATCAGAGAAAGAGGTTTCGTGCCCCCTAAAATTCACATGCTCCGATGAAGAACGAACATCCAAAATGTCACCTTCCCTTTACCTACAATGGTGGTTAGCATACTCTGAAAAACACTCAGTTCATTCCATCCATTGCACCGGTAGTTTCCTGACACCCCAACTTCCTGAACTTTTTCGTCACATTCCACAAGTATCGGCATCTATTTGTAGCCATGAAGTATCGCTTGTTATCTTCCACTTCATGACAAATAAACATTATCCTTGGTGGATTTGGGGCTGGACATACAATACTTTCAATCATATTGATAGAAGTACCAACTTTGTGAGAACCAATGATTATTCCTCGTTGAAATTCCAGCTGTTAACACCTTTCTCTGTTCCACAAGACTCTACGAACTGAGCAATGGGTTTCCTGGCTATTGATAGTGTGTCCGTTGAAAGATTAAATGTAATTTATTTCAAACCATGACTCAAATAACCTTTCCTTATAACACAGATGATTCATTTGTTTTTTTGACATAAATAACTTGCCTGTTTTGGATCATCTGTAAGCAATAAAGGCCGAGTGCAATGAACTAGAAAATGACAAAACACCCATGAGGAATCACACACCCTGCCCCATCCAGCCCATCAGCAGAGATATGTGTTTCTCAGGCTTGATAAGTATAGGCCTACCACTCATATCCCAATTTCCGACTGCAAACATTTGACCGAAAGATTGAGTACATCGAACCGATCCAAGGAAGTATGATAACTGATAAGACACAAATGGTCTGATATATTTATCAGGCCGGGCCTGGACAATGCACAGAGCGTAAGCTGGGTCAACATTCCCTGTCAGCAGGATGGGACAATATTATGTACTAGCACAGGCCTGTGGTAAAAAATACCACGTCAGAAAAGCCTTTGCGTATTATTATATAGAAAGAAGGAGAAGAGACGAAAGGTCACCCTCCCCCCGGAGAAGCAAAGTTCGCTACAACATTGTACACTGTTGCTCAGCACACTGACGGGGCATGATTACCCAGAGAAGCAAAGTTGGCGTATTATAATATAGATATTATATATATATACCAGCATATTATGACAGACATAGACAATATTGACAAAGAAAATATAAAGAAAAAGAAGAAGAAGAAGAAGAGAGGATCGGACACCATCCACCCCAGAAGCAAAGTTCATTTGGAAAATCAAAGCGTGGTTTGCAACATGGGACGATATCCCTTGGCCAACTGTGGAGTCATCAGGAGCCAGAGGCCATCGGAGTAAAAGTCTTTAGCTTTATAAGGACCAATGCCTCCGAGTATTATTTACATAGATATCCCAGGTAAAGGCATGCATGATCCTTCATTAGATGTTGCCTTTATTGGGTCATAAAATCCGTTTCTGGGTATATACATATCTCTACCATATAAAACACAATGTGTGTGTGTGTGTGTGTGTGTGTGTGTGTGTGTGTGTGTGTGTGTGTGTGTGTGTGTGTGTGTGTGTGTGTGTGTGTGTGTGTCCCTCATACGGGTAGGTTTTAAAAGGCTTCAAGTAGTGCTTTAGGAGGGATTTGAGTGGGGGGGGGGGGGGAGGGTGGGGGCTAGGAGTTAAATGGGCAAGCTTTGAACACGACTGTGTGTCCACCGGTTAAAAGACCTAAAAGACTCTGAGGACCCAAAAGACCCAGAAGACCCCAAGGACTCTGAAGACCCGAAATACCCTGAGACCCAAAATACCCAAAAGACTGAAAAGACCAAAAAGGCTGAAAAGACCCAATGGACTCCAAAGACGCAAAAGACCCTGAAGACCCAAAAGACACCGAGGATCCAAAAGACCCCAAACAACCCCAAGTACCCAAATGACAAAGAGGAGCCACAAGACCCCAATGACTCAGAAGACCCCCAACGGCTCTGAAGATCCAAAATACCCCAAAGACCCAAAAGACTGAAAAAACCCAATGGACCCCAAACACCCAAAACACCCCGAAGACACAAAAGACCCTGAAGACTGTTAAAGACACAAAATACCATGAAGACCCAGAAGTCCCCAATGACCCAAGAGACCCCAAGGACTCTGAAGACCCAAAATACCCCGAAGACCCAGAAGACCCCAAGGACTCTCAAGACCCAAAAGTTCCCAAAGACAGAAAGGTCCTTGAAGACCCAATTGACCCCAAAAACCCAAAATACCCAAAGACCCAAATGACCCAAATTACCCTGAAGACCATTAAAGACCCTGAAGAGCCAAAATACCCCAAATACTCTTAAATAACCAAAAGACCAAAAAACCCCAAAAGACACTGAAGACCCCAAATTCCCATAAAGACCCAAAGACCCAAAAGACTGTAAATAAATAATAATAATAAATATTAATATAATAAATAATAATAAATATTACTTTATACTAGCAGTGCTAATTAATTAGTAATAGGGTTTAAAAATAATTTTGCCCAGTGCATGTCTTCCCTCTGTAATTTTCCCTAACTTTTTGCTGACACACCCTTAAATTACAACACCCGCTAGCAAAAGCCAGGCAGGAGTCGGCCGAATTGGAACCACCCCCAATGGACATAATAAGACAAAAGCCCCGCCCAGAAGAGGATGAGAATTGGTGGCCGGAGAGGAAGGCCAGCAGGCCACGCCCCGAGGGACGCGATTGGCTCGTAGGAGTGAGAAGGAGTGCGCTTCTTCTGATGGGACAAGAAGAGTTAGCCATCTTTGGCACTTTGGAGGAACGAGAGCGGCCGGTGTGATGTACAGCAAAGGAGCTTCGACTGCTGGTCTCTTGGTGGGCTGGAGGCCGCGCTGTTTTTTTCCGAGACAGTGGAGAGAAAAAGAAGGCAATCTTCACTACTCGTCCTGCGACTCTGGGCGCCTTCGACACCCGGGCTTTTCGTCGGCCATCATCAACTTGTGCTCTCCGGCGCGGGAGGCCTTGGACTTGGCTATCGCCAGCACTCTCTCTCAAAAGGGCCATTTGGGCCACAGCTGAGTGCCGGCCGGCTAAAAGGGACATTTTATCTTTCTCTGTGTGTGTGGTTGAGTTAGTGAGTGGAGGTATTTCAAAATATAATTTAGTTTACCTCAACCTTTATTTCTGTCCACGCTTTATTGTTATTGAATAGTCATTGTGTTGCATTTTATTTGTCGCATATTAATTGTTTGTGATTTCGGAATAAACCCGTGAGCTACGTTTAGTAAAACATCTCGCATCTCTTCCATCCCGCACACCCCAAAAATAACCACTATCCATTGGGAAGTCGCCTCGGGAATTAAGGCTGGTTCCGCTATCCATCCCCGGGTGATCCTAATCGGCCCAGCACTATATATATATATATATATATATCTATATATCTATATCTATATATATATATATATATATATATATATATATATATATATATATATATATATGTATATATATATATATATATATATATATATATGTAACTGTAAGAAATAGTAGAAACTCCAAAGTATGAGCAGGGCGTCTCATTTGTATTGAATATATAATCGTTAGATTAAATAAGACGCGGACGTAGCTTCAGGACGTCGATCTTTAATTGTCGACCAAGCTTTCGACCAACAAAGGTCTTCTTCTGAGTCAGCCCCAAGAAGACAAGAAGGGTTCCGTTGAACTTGGGGCTGACTCAGAAGAAGACCTTTGTTGGTCGAAAGCTTGGTCGACAATTAAAGATCGACGTCCTGAAGCTACGTCCGCGTCTTATTTAATCTAACGATTATATATATATATGTATATATATATATATATATATATATATATGTATATATATATATATATATATATATATATATATATGTATATATATATATATATATATATATATATATATATTGTAACGAATTTGGAAAGTGTAAAGAATGTGAGAACTGGTTTGCTGTGTTTTAACTGGCCCTCGTAGAGTAAATAAGATCGAAAGACGTCCCCCTAGTTAATTCCATGAACCTACAGACAGGCCACGATATATCTTTTTAAATAGCTTATTTCCTTATTCTATGTAGGCTAAATATGTGTTTCCCACTAGATTGACTCTGCATTGCATCAAACGAAATAAGCGTAGGCCCCTCCGATGATCCATGGCAGCTCAAGTGCCAGGGATTCCCCCACTTGAGCTTTGACAGCAACCGTTTATTGCAGTACTGAACTGCTGTGCAACGTGACGGCGCATTACCTGCAGCTGCTGACCGGTTTTCGACATTTGCGGCCATTACGAACAAGGGGAGTGGCTAGAGAAGACGGGTCGCCCCCCTCGTCATAGGGGGGAGGAGTAAGTCGGCCCCGCTCATCCAACCCAGAACAAGGGGTTTGGCTAAGAGAGGGCGGAGCGGGAACCCCCGAGAAAGTGCGCGAAGGTTCGGTGAGAAACCAATATAAACCGCCGCGGGACGCACTCCGTCCTCTTGCTCTGACACCGTCCTCTTGCTCTGACCCCGTCCTCTTGCTTGCTGTCGCTCGTTGTTGCTGGGGAGAAGGAAGACGCCTGAACGAGCAGGTGTGATCGAGCCTGCGAGCCATCGTGCGACCAGCTGCGCTGCAGCTAAGAGGACGCAGGCCACGAAAAGGGCGCGCCAGGCAGCAATCCACGCTGGACCCTCCATTGCCTCCCAAAACAACCATCCATCCTCAAGCCATACCTGCCTGCAATTTCCCCCGTGTAAGTGTGAACGTCGTCTGTCTTGAATGTTGTCCTGGGGTTTATAAGTAAACTGCATAGTATAAGCTAATTTCCCTGTGTCACCTGCTTCTTCCATCCATTGCTTGTAAATAACTTGATTGCTCCTTTTTGCTTGTGTGTGTATAATAAATCTGTTCTTCCTCTGTACTCTGTCTTCCTCCTCTCTTCCTTCTCTTTCGGTCGCTTTAGAGGTTTCCAAATTGAATACCTGTGGCGCGATTTGGTCAACGTTTGGGGGAGTCGGGCTAATCGGGGATCCTGTAACGGTCGCGGTTGACCATCCGCTCGGCCCAAAGTAACATCTTGTCCGCGACCCGTAACAATTGGTGTCTAGGAGTGGGATACGAGGCCCGAACCAAATTTTTAAAACGTGTAGAAAAAAATTTGGTCAAAATTACGAGCTGCCGAAATTTTGTTGTTTTATAAAACCCGAATTTTGAGATCGCGCCATGGACAATCAAGGCGATCGGATGTCGGTGGGGGAGATAGACGGGTTAGGGGTAACCCAGGACTTAGGGGAAGAAAGGGAGGAGGAGAGCAATGAGGTGGTTGAGGGAGTATCAGACGCACAAAATGGCGTCCTCGCGCACGTGGGTGAAGCGGCACCAAATTTTGCCACGCCCGTGACCGTAGCAGCGCCACCGGTGGATTTGAACCTTTTTTTTATACAAATGAAGGCCCTTATGGACAAGAATAGTGAGCGATTGGAAGGCCAAATGGGACAAATGGGGAACCGGATGGATGCTCAGAGTGAGCAAATGAAGGCTCAGAGTGAGCAATTGGGGGTAATGAGGGCTGATAGTGAGCGATTGGGGAGTGAAATGGGGAACCGGATGGAGGCTCAGAGTGAGCAAATGGGGGCAATGGGGGGCAAAATGGGCGAAATGGGGGGCAAAATGGGAGAAATGGGGGAACGGCTAGGAGCTAAATTTGAGGAGTTAGACAACGGGATAAAAGAGGTAAAGAATGGGTTAACGGGGGTGGAAAATAGAATGGCTGCCCAGGAGAATCAGTTAGAGGGGGTGAAAAATGGGTTAATGGGGTTAGAAAATAGGATGGAAGACAAATTGCGGGAAATAGGGGAGCAATCTGCCTGGGAAATCGAACAGATGGGGAACCAGATGGAGGAGATGAAGGAGGAGATACGACGAGGTGTAAGTGAGGAGGTCTCGGGGGTACGCGAGGAGGTAAAGCGAGGCGAAAAGCGTATGGAGAAAGAGGTGAGGAATAATACGGCGAGGTTACAGGGGGGCATAGAGGGTCTGACGAAGGGAGTAGAACAGCTGACAGTGGGACAAAAGGAACTAGTGGACCAAGTGGAAAAGAACACGGCAATAATTGGGGGGTTAAAAGCGACACAAAAAGACATTAAGAACGAATTGATAGCGACACAAAAGGAATGTCAGATGGTACATGAGGGGTTGACGAAGAAGTTGGAAGAGGTGACAGAAGTAATGGAGACGAAGGACCGAGAGGTGAGGACGCACATAGAAACGGTTAAAGTGGCGTTAGAGGAAGAGATAGAGGGGGCGCACCGGGAGATGAAGGAAGTAAACGAAAAATTAGAGGAGGTGGAAGAAGGGGTGAGTGAAATTAAGAAAAGACGAAGGGAAACTAAAAAGGAAATAAAGGTGGAGGTGATGGAATTGGTACAAGGTCGGTGCTCAACTCATGATGTGCTGCTCACTAACCAAATAAAGAGTTTGCAGGTGGCAGAAGAGGTGCGACAAAGAGGTGCCAAGGTGAGTGGCGATATACGTGGAAATGTACATGATGTGAGGGGAGCTTCAGTCGGCTTGGGGGTTGTTGTGGACCCGGGTGTTCGTGAAAAGCCGTTGGTGAAGTGTGCGACAGGTCTGGTGTGCGAAAAAAGAGGTGTGCGAGAATGTCCGACCATGGGGTGTGTGAGGAAAAAGTGCGCGCCGAGGAGTGAGTGTGCTGTCGAGAGTGAGTCGGTCGTAGCGCGTGTGCGAGGATGCACATGGAAGCGCGGAGTGAGGAGTGTTACAGAGGATGTAACGGAAGCATGCACGCCTGTGATGAGTGTTACAGAGGATGTAACGGTAGAGTGTGCGCAAGAGGATGTGTGAGAAAGGTGTGTAACGGACGGGTGCATGAGGAAAGAGTGCGCTGTCAAGAGTGAGGGGGAATGCACACCTGTGGTGAGTGTTACAGAGGGTGTAACGGAAGAGTGTGCGCGAGAAAGGTGTGTAACGGACAGGTGCATGAGGAAAGAGTGCGCTGTCGAGAGTAAGGGTGAGTGCGCTGTCAAGAGTGGTGGTGAAAGTAGTGAGAGTGACACGGAGCGTGAGTTGGTTGTGACAGGTGAGCGAGGATGTACACCTGGAATGGAAGGATGCACACCTGGAATGGTAGAGCGTGTATGGGAATGCACGCTGGAATTAGTAGTGAGGCACGTGGTTGGGTGTGCGAGTGAGAGCACACCTGTGATTGTCACAGAGGAGGTGACCGAGAAGGGGGCACGAAGAGGTGTGTTGGTGAGGTGTGCGAGCGACGAATGTGTGCAAAGGTGTTCGGTGGTCAGGTGTGTGACCAAGTCTGTGAGCGGAATGAGTGTACCGAGGTGTGTAAGAGAAGGTACGACGAGGAGCATGGGAACAGCTGGGTGTATGAGCAAGGAAGGGGTAGCGTATGCGTGTAAGCATGCAGGTGAGGCATCGACGGTAACCGGGTTAGCGGTTAGAGCGACTTATAGCCGAATCGGGCCCTCGGTGCGCGTCGGGCAGCTTCGCGTGCCGCGAGAACCAGCGGGGATCCAAACCACGGCGGCTTAGAAAGGACCGCCGTAAGCGATCCACGCTGGGCCTCGCTTTGAACGGCCGCGTCCGTGCTCCACTAGGCGGAGCGGGCAGCCCGATAGGAAGGGTCGTCATGGCGACCACTTTTTATTGAGACGTTCCGGCAGGTTGAGATCGGGCAATTGGATGGCTCGGTGCCGAGATGGTGCGTGGGATCTCGGACCGGGTAAGCCTCCTTCCCTGCACCGAATGTCGGACGCATCCAACCGCCGGTACCAAAGAACCCGCATTCATTGCTCGGCTGTACGAAGCCGGGCTGTAGACGTGAATTGGCGCACCGAGAGGATATAATAAGTAGACGGGTGATGAGGTTAGTGTTTTGGACCCAAAATTAGAAAAAGGCAAAATTTGATGATTGGTACGGTGATTGGCAGATGATTGGCAAAATTTTTGATTGGCTGAAATTTGGTGAGCAAAATTGATAGTGGGACCTCCCCGATGTGGTGGGATGGGCAATCCACCATCCCTCACAGCGGGGGGCCAAGGAGCACTAGTTTATGGGGTTTATGGCAATGAAAACTAGCCCGGGTGGGTTAGGATATTGTGTGTAGGGCCCTAGAAGATGACATTAGGTAACGTTAAGATTAGTTAGTGACAATGACACCTGTAGTGGGGACGCAGGTAGAGTAGAGTGGATGATAATGACGTGGGAGCGCAATAGTTTAAAGGGGCGACTGGGAAGCGCAAGTTTCAGAGGGGAGTAGTTAGATGAGATGATGCCGTGTGAGTGTTGGAGGTGTCTTCGGAAGTGTATTGTGAAAGTGTATGGTGAACGGGTGTAATTGAACAGGTGTGATTGCACAGGTGTGCAACTGGACAGGTGTGTGGAGCAGTGTATGAGTGAGTGAAGGTGATTGTGTATTGTGCTGACCGAATGGTCCAGGAAGAGGACGAGGGTGCAGGTGGCACCAGGTGTGATTGCACAGGTGTGCAACAGGTGTATGGAGAATGGTTGTATGGAATAGATGGTAGTGTGGAATATCTGGAGTATTGGAATGGATGGTCGTGGAGTGAGTATGATGGAAATTGTGGAGTGGAGCGGATGGTGCGGAGGTGTGAATGGGGGAAGAGTGGACCCCCATCACGGATACCCGGGAAGGGTAGTGTAATTGTTAGGTAGAGGGTATAGGTAAATTGTGGTTGGATATTGGCATCTGTGGTGCGGGTGAGAGAATGGTATTTGGATGGGTGCATTAGTGTTGTGGAAATGGCTGGGCGTGTAGCCTGTTAGTGTGTGTAGTTGGTTTGGGCACTCCACCACTGTGAGGATGTCGGCCAGGTGAGGCCGCAGGTGGGCTCTGGGAGCCGGTAGTTGTGGATGGGGCCCGAGGATCCGGAGGACGGACCCGGGTAGCCCAGTGCCAGAGGGCACCAAGGGGTGACAGAGCCAGGAGGGGCCTTCCCCAGTTAGATTGGTTAGGGTGAGGAGCTAGGTAAGCTCGAGTGGCAACTGCAGTGGTGGAGGTGTGCAGGTGGGTAGACCTGCTGGGAGAGCTACACGTCACAGCCCAGAAATTGTGCAAGGGCACCGGGAGATGAATCGGGGGAGTGAGACCCCAAATTGAGAAGCACCACAGTTTGGTCAATGGGAATTGGTTATTAGAACCCATCGTGTAAGTGGCCAATGGATTGGCAGGGAGAGACCCCGGGTAGTGTAAAGTGTGTTAAGGTCATTTAGAGGATAGTTAGGATTGGAGTCTCCTCACACCATCTGCATCCACTCACCTGAGATGAGGTAACTCCACACCATGCCATGTTTTGATTATTTTTTATGATGCAAATGTTTGGAATGTGAGACGCATCATGACGTGGGTGTGACATTGTGCGTAATTCCATCTCTCCCTCCTTATGAGGATTGATGAGGAATTGGTGATGGCAAATTTTGGATAGGGGGATTGGAGACGAATTTGGTGTAGAAGGGAAAGATGGGGAAGAGAAGACGTAGTGACGAATTTGTAAAGGTGTAAATTGTTGTAAATATGGGGTAAGGGCAAGGGTAGTGTAGGTGACAGGGGGGGTGACGTACGGTAGGGATGAATTTTTCTCACTTCGCTCTCCGTACGCACTTCACCCTGCATTGCCTTTTATTGACGTGTACCCTTGTGACCTTACCCCTCGCTCATTTGTCTTCCCCCCTTTTGTCTCCCACTTGAGGACCTGTGCGCCATTGGGCGCCGAGGGGAGCGTGCGTGAGGTGGCCATTGTGCGCACGAGATTCTCAGAACCAGCATGCATTGCGTTGATGTACCACTTTATGGACCGCTGTTGTGCGGCCAAGTACCACTTGATGGACCCCAGGTTCTGGGGCAGGGCACCTCTGTTGGAGACCGGCCATAGTGGCCAGGAAATCTTGCTTGCGGACCTCGGTAAGGTGGCACCTATGCCAAACAGGTGGACCACCCTTAGTTGGCCCCTGAGGCCCTAAATAAAAATGAACACAAGTTGTGCTTTTTATTATTTCCAAGTAGGCCGCATGAAGCCAGAAGACGTCGGGAAGAACATCGCCCCTGCAGAAAAAGAGAAGACCACCACCAGTTGTTTTGTTGTGTTTATTATGAACAGTGGTGACTGTGCACCGAGTGGTGCTTTTGGTGCTTTGTGGTGCTTTTGGTGCTGTGTGGTGCTTTCGGGTGCTTTGGTGGTATTGGTACTGGTGCATCGATGCAATGCGTGCTGTCTCCTCCCTCCCAACAGGAATTTCTTTTTCTTGTTCCCTAAAAAGAAAAGAAAAAAACACAGGTCCTGGGTAGCGTTGTAAATAAGAAATAACGGCACTGTAAATAATGCTCCCCACCGTAAATGTATAGTTTGAGAACAATTCCGTAATTCGGTTAGCTGTGGGCTTGAGTCTGTGAGACAGGGTGCAATGCAATAGGGGGACATACTTATTTGTGTTTTAAAATCGTCACACTCAGGGTCAGGTTAAAAGTAGAGGGAACTACACCTACGTGTCACACTAAATTAAAGTTGTAGGCCCGGGACCGGACCTGAAGAAAGGAGGGTGCAGTGTAACGAATTTGGAAAGTGTAAAGAATGTGAGAACTGGTTTGCTGTGTTTTAACTGGCCCTCGTAGAGTAAATAAGATCGAAAGACGTCCCCCTAGTTAATTCCATGAACCTACAGACAGGCCACGATATATCTTTTTAAATAGCTTATTTCCTTATTCTATGTAGGCTAAATATGTGTTTCCCACTAGATTGACTGCATTGCATCAAACGAAATAAGCGTAGGCCCCTCCGATGATCCATGGCAGCTCAAGTGCCAGGGATTCCCCCACTTGAGCTTTGACAGCAACCGTTTATTGCAGTACTGAACTGCTGTGCAACGTGACGGCACATTACCTGCAGCTGCTGACCGGTTTTCGACATTTGCGGCCATTACGAACAAGGGGAGTGGCTAGAGAAGACGGGTCGCCCCCCTCGTCATAGGGGGGAGGAGTAAGTCGGCCCCACTCATCCAACCCAGAACAAGGGGTTTGGCTAAGAGAGGGCGGAGTGGGAACCCCCGAGAAAGTGCGCGAAGGTTCGGTGAGAAACCAATATAAACCGCCACGGGACGCACTCCGTCCTCTTGCTCTGACCCCGTCCTCTTGCTTGCTGTCACTCGTTGTTGCTGGGGAGAAGGAAGACGCCTGAACGAGCAGGTGTGATCGAGCCTGCGAGCCATCGTGCGACCAGCTGCACTGCAGCTAAGAGGATGCAGGCCACGAAAAGGGCGCGCCAGGCAGCAATCCACGCTGGACCCTCCATTGCCTCCCAAAACAACCATCCATCCTCAAGCCATACCTGCCTGCAATTTCCCCTGTGTAAGTGTGAACGTCGTCTGTCTTGAATGTTGTCCTGGGGTTTATAAGTAAACTGCATAGTATAAGCTAATGATTTCCCTGTGTCACCTGCTTCTTCCATCCATTGCTTGTAAATAACTTGATTGCTCCTTTTTGCTTGTGTGTGTATAATAAATCTGTTCTTCCTCTGTACTCTGTCTTCCTCCTCTCTTCCTTCTCTTTCGGTCGCTTTAGAGGTTTCCAAATTGAATACCTGTGGCGCGATTTGGTCAACGTTTGGGGGAGTCGGGCTAATCGGGGATCCTGTAACGGTCGCGGTTGACCATCCGCTCGGCCCAAAGTAACATCTTGTCCGCGACCCGTAACAATATATATATGTATATATATATATATATGCATATATATATATATATATATATATATGTATAAATATATATATATATATATACACAAAGAATTAAGTTAAGCACCCCCCCGTTTTTTTACAACCTCGCACATTACAAGTTTGTTGTCGTCAAAACAGTGTAATATACCCATGATATTGCTATATTTTCTGGAGAAGTGATATTATGGTCACATAAAAACATAACAATCATGCCGTTTTCAATATTTTATTCTGAATAATTTAAGGTGAAATTTTTTGGGAATTTTAGGCATATTTTCACCTCAATTTATGTATGGAGCTATAGGTCCATCACGGACAGTGTGGATGACGTTTATGTTTTCTAACGTACAGTCATTGGTCTGAGAAGACCTCTAGCGATCTTTGCGTCAATAACGTGTGTAGGACCCACGTGATCGGATGGAGCAAGGTGCTGTGACAACCATCCCCTGGCCTGCGTACAGTCCTGACCTGAACCCCCTCGAGCACGTTTGGGACATGTTGGGACGACAAATTGCGAAGATGGTCCCTCCAATAGCCAATCTGGATGAATTGGAACGTGCATTACATCGGGAATGGAACAACCTGCCACAGCAACGCATACGACGGCTTACAGGGTCTATGAGACGTAGGGTTGAGTCAGTGATCCGATCACGTGGGTCCTACACACGTTATTGACGCAAAGATCGCTAGAGGTCTTCTCAGAACAATGACTGTACGTTAGAAAACATAAACGTCATCCACGCTGTCCGTGATGGACCTATAGCTCCATACTTAAATTGAGGTGAAAATATGCCTAAAATTCCCAAAAAATTTCACCTTAAATTATTCAGAATAAAATATTGAAAACGGCATGATTGTTATGTTTTTATGTGACCATAATATCACTTCTCCAGAAAATATAGCAATATCATGGGTATATTACACTGTTTTGACGACAACAAACTTGTAATGTGCGAGGTTGTAAAAAAACGGGGGGGGTGCTTAACTTAATTCTTTGTGTATATATATATATATATATATATATATATATACTGAAACGCAAAAGAAACTTACCACCTTTGAAACCTTTAAATATCAACAATAACACTGCATGTAGTAAATGTGTTAACTTATTTGTGGACAATAGTGTCCTCACTGTCAAACAAAACGGTCACGGATGGTCACTTGAACCTTCAATGGTCACTTCATAGCACAGCTGTTGAACAGCCGTTTTGACTGTCAGTGATTAGCCAAGGGGTACGGGATGATTTTAATGAGCTGCATGTGATGTCTTGATATTGGCTTTTAAAAGGCCAGTGCAAAATGGGCATTTCAATCAACATGCCACGATTGTCAAGGGATCAACGGCCGTGTGCCCTGGGCATACTGCAAGGCGGACTGAGCTACCGTGACGTGGCACGTCGCCTTGGCTGTTCACACCAGACGATATCGGCCCTGGTGGACAGAGACACCCTCCACAACTCTGCAGATGACAGATCTCGATCAGGGAGGCCAAGAGTCACCACTGCAAGGCAGGACAGGCAGATGGTCCGAAGTCACCTGCGGGATCGATTCCGTCCAGCATCCCGCACTGCGGCAGAAACTCCGGGGCGTGCAAACCCACGGATCTCCAATAATACTGCACGAAGACGACTGCATGACTATGGTCTGACTGCCAGAAGACCATACAGAGGCCCCGTGATGACGGCTGCCCATCGCCGCAACCGACAGAGATGGTGCCAGCAGCATCAGCGGTGGACCTTGGCACAGTGGAACGAGGTCGCTTTCAGCGATGAGTCAAGGTTCTGTGTGGACAGTCCTGATGGGCGTGAGCGTGCCTGGAGAAGAACTGGCGAGCGATATGCCGATTGTTGCGTGCGTCAAGCCAACAGGTGGGGTGGCCCAAGTGTGATGGTGTGGGCCGCCATATCAGGCCGGTACAGGATGCCACTGGTGGTTGTGGATGGGAATCTTAACGCCCAGCGCTATGTGGATAACATCCTGCGACCTCATCTGCTGCCATTCCTGCTAGACCACCCAGAACTGAGAACCTTTCAGCATGACAATGCTCGTCCCCATGCTGCTCGCTTTACCACTGGATTTCTCCATGGTGAGAACATCAACACCATGCAGTGGCCTGCGGTCTCCCCTGACCTGAATCCCATAGAGCACCTGTGGGATGAGCTTGGGAGACGCGTATTTGGCAGGGCCAGGACACGGGCAGAGCTGCTTCAGACATTGAGGACTGAGTGGGACAGAATCCAGCAGCAATCCATCCAAAGACTGGTAGGCAGTATACGCCGACGATGCACTGCCTGTATCCAAAACAATGGTGGCCACACACGCTATTGAAAGGGGACTGACATTGCACCCTGTGCTGTTCTGTACTGTAGAACAAACTGATGAGATGGTGTATCTTGGTCAAAAACTTGACATGTCATCAATAAAATGCCAATGTTTCAATTAGCAATTGTTGGTTTGTTTTATTTTGAACTGTTACAATTTTGTCTGCCTATCTGCCTGTCCTGCCTTGCAGTGGTGATTCTTGGCCTCCCTGATCGAGGTCTGTCATCTGCAGAGTTGTGGAGGGTGTCTCTGTCCACCAGGGCCGATATCGTCTGGTGTGAACAGCCAAGGCGACATGCCACCTCACGGTAGCTCAGTCCGCCTTGCAGCATGCCCAGGGTACGCTGCCGTTGATCCCTTGACAATCGTGGCATGTTGATTGAAATGCCCATTTTGCACTGGCCTTTTTAAAGCCAATATCAACACATCACGTGCAGCTCATTAAAATCATCCCGTACCCCTTGGCTAATCACTGACAGTCAAAACGGTTGTTCAACAGCTGTGCTATGAAGTGACCATTGAAGGTTCAAGTGACCATCCGTGACCGTTTTGTCTGAAAGTGAGGAGACTATTGTCCACAAATAAGTTCACACATTTACTACACGCAGTGTTATTGTTGATATTTAAAGGTTTCAAAGGTGGTAAGTTTCTTTTGCGTTTCAGTATATATATATATGTATGTATGTATGTATGTATGTATGTATATATATATATATATATATATATATATATATATATATACATATATATATATATATATATATATATATATATACACATGCATATACATACTATCGTGTTCTATACACATACATATACATACATATACATACATATGCATATACATACTATCGTGTTCTTTGCGATTCAAATCTTTCCAAGGAATGGATAGTCGAACAAGGTGTTACCCCGAAGCGTTCAGTTCAATATGTGGCGGAGTTAATACACGCGGGTGTGGGGGGGAAGGGGAGGAGGAGGAGGAGGAGGATGCTGAAGAGCACTTAGCTGAATGGATCCTACCGGCAGTCCTCAAACCTGCGGAAAATAACTCACATGAAACACATTTAAAATGCACAAAAAGAAACGGGTTTATTAAAATAAATGCCGGTAACAAAGAAATGTATGACAAACTAAATTCCCAAACTGGGACGTCCCCACAAGCAGACTTGAAACACGGACACAGGGAAAGATAACTGAAAATAATGTGTGTGTGTGGGTGCACTTAACTCTGATCACTGGTGGGGTCTCATCAGGGGTCGTCAAAATCTTCCAGTGGGTTGGCAGGAACCGCCCGGTCGTTGGCGGGAACCGCTCGCTCCCACGCTGCTGGGCCTCCGTATGACCTCGTTCACTCGGCCACGCCCGCTGGCGCGAAACAGGCCTTCCGTGTGAATCGAACGGGCTGCGTGCAGCTCGCTCCTCCAGCTGTGCCTGTCTTCGTCGTCTTTGGTGGGAGACTGCAGCCCTCGGGCCGCGGCTCTGCACGTCTACCAGTGGTCTCCGAACACAGCCGGTCCGATCGCTTCCTAGAGTCCGTCGTCCAAGAAAGACAGTTCGCTTTAATGTCCAGAACGAGAAGAGCAAGAAGGAACTTCGACGCACAACGGTCCACTCTCGCATCCAGAATCGCGAGAGATAAATGCCAACTCCGCGATCAAGACCAGAAGCAGAGAGCAGAGCGAAGCGAAGCGAGCAAAATGTCCGCTGGCGCGTTCTTTTATCACCCAAGCTGTGACGTCATTTGTCCTTCCTTCACCAATCAGCGAGTCCTTTCTTACTCGTCCTTCCCGTCAATCAACTCCCTGCCAATCACGGCTCCTCGGGACGTGGCCTCGGCCTGCCCATCCTGTGCGCTTCCAAAGTCAATGTCATTAGCGGCAGTACTCAATGTCCTGGTTTCCGTTGGTTTTATTTAATGAGTGCCATTTAATGCCGACATTTAATGCCGAAAAAAGCCGCATTCTAGCTCTACGTATCTATGGTGCGGTGCCAAAAGAGACAAAGGAATAGATAAAGAGGTAACGACGTACAAGGGATATTTTACCCATAATCCCTGAGCTAATTAGCACAAGAGCCACCCTTGGTATGGCCACACGTCACACCTAATCCGAACACACGGCCAACCGGATCCATACTTATAACATGGTGGTTCTTCTTCTTCACGACAATCGGAGCACACTAATCTATAAAAATCTACCTGGTCTAAAGTAATCACTGCCTACCCCCTACAAACGTAACAATACATATACAATTATACATCTTGCCTACCCCCATCTTGTCTACCGCTCCCTATGTTATATGTTTTATGTGT
The DNA here is from genome assembly GCF_964187855.1 of Myxine glutinosa. Classification (NCBI taxonomy): domain Eukaryota; kingdom Metazoa; phylum Chordata; class Myxini; order Myxiniformes; family Myxinidae; genus Myxine; species Myxine glutinosa. Next base: position 31,437,372 of record NC_136269.1, on the reverse strand, counting down.
CGGTTTGTCTTTCTGTGTGTTCATGTGATTAATGTTCGCTCTTTCACGAGCCTCGATATTGTATACAAAAAAAAAAAAAAAAAAAATACATACATATATATACATACATACATATAAATACATACATATATATATATATATATATATATATATATATATATATACATATATATATATATATATATATATATATATATATATATATAGTATATCTATATATATATCTATATATATATATATATATATATATATATATATATACAGTATATACAGTATATATATATACGTATATATATATATATATATACTGTATATATATACGTATATATATATATATATATATATATATATATATATATATACGTATATATATATATATATATACTAGCAGAAGTACCCGGCATTGCCGGGTGGGGGAGAGGAGGGGAGGGGGAAGGAGAGGGGCGGGGAACGGGGGGGAGGGGAGGGGGAAGGAGAGGGGAGGGGAACGGGGGGGAGGGGAGGAGAGGGGGGAGGGAGGGGAACGGGGGGGAGGGGAGGAGAGGGGGGAGGGGAGGAGAGGGGGGGAGGGGAGAAGAGGGGGGGAGAAGAGGGGGGAGGGGAGGGGGGAGGGGAGGAGAGCGGGGGAGGGGGAGGGTGGGAGGGGGGAGGGGAGAGGGTGGGAGGGGAGAGGGTGAGAGGGGAGAGGGTGGGAGGGGGGAGGGGGGAGGGTGGGAGGGGGGAGAGGGGAGGAGCAGGGGAGGGGGAGGGGGAGGGGGAGGGGGAGGGGGAGGGGGGAGGGGGAGGGGGGAGGGGGAATGGGGAGGGAAGGGGAGGGCCAGTCAACAATGACGTTGCAGTTCTCATGGTCGGAGAGCAGCACAACAATCGCGACATCGTCCTGCATCTTCGCAACAGCACGAAGCGGATTTTGGAGACTCACCGATCCTGTGACGCCCTCCAGTACCGGCGTTGCCGGGCGGGGGAAGGGAGACCCGTACATTCCCACCCCGTACATTCCCAACCCGTACATTCGACCTCTCGACTCAAGCTCACTCGGACAAAAGCCTCGCACAAATTACACCGTGAAGGCCCAATGGCCATGTCTATGCCACAAATCAAGTACCTGAGCGAGTCGGGCGCACTGAATTGAAAATATATAGAACGCTCATACTCCGTGAAAAGTGAAGCCGCCGTGTCGCCACCTTGGTTAGCACGACTTGACCAACTCGCTTCGCGGATCTCGTTTGTTTTGAACGTGTGAATTATGTGCGAACACGTAACTGTACGTTTATGGCGGCAAGGAACATCACGTGATCACTCTGAGCGAATCAGCGCACTGCTCTGCCACCTGCTCAGATTCCGTGTATAATATTCCTCGCTGAAATGCGCTGAGGTAAATATGAATAAAAAATATGGATCTCGTAAAGATGAAAGGAAAAAAAACCTATGTGGTGTGAATGGCAATGTTCCTCGCTGAAATGTGAAAAAACGCAATCGCTTTTCGCTCTGAAATATGTGCGAATGCGTAACTGAGTTTATGGCGGCAAGGAATATCACGTGATCGCTCTGAGCGAATCAGCGCGCTGCTCTGCCACCGCCTCAGATTCCGTGCATAATATTCCTCGCTGAAATGCGCTGAGGTAAAAATATGGTAAAAAAATATCATGAAATATTTTTTTTTAGGTCGGCCATGTTCTTCCCAGGCTCAATGGCCATGTCTATGCCAAATATCAAGCACGTGAGCCTCTCCGTTTAGGAGTCTATCGGTAACATTACACACACACACACACACACACACACACACACACACACACAAACTGTGTTTTATATATATATATATATGTCACATCTGAATCTCCCGTTAAAACAGAAACATCGGCGACAAGTTTTAGTCTTGGAAGATGGACTGAAGAATCTTTTATTGCACTGCATTCAATTAATAAATTCTAACTTTACTGTTCTCCAAAGATCATTCAATTGGGCCGAAATATTGGTGGGAAACGCACACAGAAAGCAGACAAATGACTGAAACACATTCTCTTACCTTTTAAAGGATATATTTGTGAAGTAAATAGGGAAGAAGGTAACAAGACGTTATAAACAAAAACATAACGAATCAAGCGAGTCAAATGGGCACAAAGGAAAATGGGACTAGACAAACTTATTTACAATGATTGGAAATAAAGCAATTCTGAACCCAATAGGCGCCATTATCACACTTCTTGTACAACAAAACAATGTAGGCGAGACTTCCCTTTAAATGATGTGCAGGGTGAACGCCGGACTCAAAATAGGCCGCTTCAAAAACCAGGTGCGAGACGAATAGCCCCCAAGAGTCAAAATGAGCACAATGAAAAAAACATGTCGGGATGGAGTCACCACAAAAGCAACCAAACAAGGTAGGAATGATGTCAAAATGCGGCACCACAATCCTTTTATGGATTGCCCCCACATCCTTTTTTGGTGTGTGTGTGTGTGTGTGTGTGTGTGTGTCATGCTTTATCCTAAAGGGTTCCTGCTATCATAGGATAATAAAGATGGCGCAGTTGGAAAGCTAATAATCAATTTCCTTGGAACAAAAATAGTTTCGTTTGATCATAAAGATGCCTGTTTTAAAAGCCGCTCTTTCTGAGTTGAATAAGCGGTAATGGGAGCTTCATGTAGTGGTTCAACAACAGTAACATTTATTATTCAATGACAGCAGGAATCCTTTTAAAGGACATCGAGGGAGCACACAAAATTATATATAGTAATACTTCTCGAAGCAATAGAAAAACATGAAGCAACATGGAAGGAGTAGACAAACAACAACCACAACAACAATTGCATGGTATAAAGGATCATTTCCATGTGTTTTACTTCATTTTACATCCTCATTGGCACTCAGATAGATATGCAATATGTTTGTGAAGTACAACATGCTGTCTTTTGATTAAACCTGTCAACGAGGAAACGAGTTGGCATGCCGAGTACTGATGGAACTGCAGGCCTATGTGGATGCATCGACTATGCTGTTGCGTCACCATTACATTGTACTAAATATGCAGGGACAAGTAATACATAAAATATATAAAGGAAGTACGTGACAAAGGAAGTACAGTATTGTGCTAAACACTGCAGGAGATACCTAACCAGACTCGGTGGTGGCATGGTTAGCCGTTAGAGCATCCGCTCTGAGACTGGGAGGTGGGCCATTGGAACTCCAGCCGAGTCATACCAAAGACTTTAAAAATGGTACATGCTGCTTCCTTTCTTAGCATTCAATATTCATTCAGGTCAGTCTTTTGGGCCTGCTACTGGAAACATGTAATCTGCTACTGGAAACATGTAATCCAGTGCTACCTGCCGCATGCTCGGGTTGTCTATGACTAAACCTACGTATACCCCTCACTGGCTTTGCTAGTGGGGAGCCGGGTGACTGTGACAACCTGCCAGGACCAAAAAGAACACCTGACAAAGGGCAGATGATCACCCATAGGGAACCAACAGCTATCCAGTAAGGAGATGGTGTCTCCCAAAAAACACCCATCCGGTTTGGACCGGTTCGAGTCATACCAAAGACTTTAAAGTGGTACACACTACTTTATTGCTTGAAAAGGATAGAGCACGGACAATCCCCATCTGTTGGCATCCATGCGGAGGAGGAAATTCCTCTTGAGGAAATACCCCACTGAGTACGGTGATTAAAGCGGCGCCATTGTTATGACGTGGCTTGTACCCAGAATATCCCAGGAAGTGACAGTAGAGATGGCACTTCCCCCAAGCTCAGTGGCTGTGTAAAGTGTTTGTCTTGTCAGTATGTCCGTGTGTGTGTGTGTGTTTGTCTGTCCGCTCACTTATACTTCCCTACAGGTCACAATTTTAAACCTGTTTTCACAAAACTTCACCAAATGGTAGTTAGTGGTCCGACAAAATTCTAAATATTATTGAGGTTAAAGGGTCAAAAGGCCAAAGGTCAACCTTTTTTTTTCAAATTTCTAAAATCTTCAATTTTTATCCGATTGACTTGAAATATGAACAGGATTTGCATATCAGCTTACTGAACCCAACCACCATCTAGTTTTGAGGTCAACATAGGCCAAAAGGTCAACACATGACAAAAGGTCAATCACTTGTTTCAAATATCTAAAATCCTCAATTTTCATCCGATTAACTTGAAATTTGAATAGGATTTAAATATCAGCGGACTGAATTCAACCACCAACTATTTTTGAGATCAGCATAGGCTAAAAGGTCAACATAGGCCAAAGGTCAGCCACATTTTTTCAAATTTCTAAAATCCTCAATTTTCATCTGATTGAATTTATTTATTTATTTATTTTTTTATTTTTTTTATTTTTTTGTATACTGAATCGAGGCTCGTGAAAGAGCTAACATTTACTTCACAAACATATCAACCAGACAAACAAAATACCCAAAAAGAGGGAGCGGAAGACAAGATGGGGAGAGAAGGGGAACCACACAAACACAACATCCAAGAGCAGGGAGATGTGTGGAAGGGAGAGGGCCCGGGGGGAGGAGGCATGGGAAGGGGGGGGGGGGAAGGGAGAAGTATAAAACACAAGGACACCAAGGACTTCCTGGACAGAAGTTGGTATTTCAAAAAAGTGGAATTGGGGTGAAATTAGCGGGGGTAGAAAAGATCAAGGTTTTGGATGGGGGATGATAAGAGATGGTGGTGAACAGCTGTTTTAAAGACTTGGAGGGTGGAGTGGGATTGAAGAGAGTGAGGGAGTTTGTTCCAGAGGCAGGAGAAAAGAGGAATGAAGGAGTGAAGGGAGCAGAGAGTCTTGATTTTGGCAGTTTAACCATAAGAGGGTTGCAGGCAGATCTTGTGCGACCTGTAGGAATATTTGCGGGACAGAGCCCAGAGAGAGCTGGGGGGGCAAGGCCAGAGAGGAGTCGGTAGAAGACGGAAAGACCACCAACCTGCCTGCGGTGAGTGAGTGAGAGGCCCTTGGAGTTAGCTTCATCGCGGGAGATTCCAATGATTCTGAATGCTTTGGTTTCAACAGCGTGAAGGCGAGCTAGGTGTGAGGCAGGAGCACCAGCCCAGAGGGGAGAGCAGTATTCCATTGAGCTGCGGATGAAAGCCTTGTATGTGGTGAGGAGCTCAGGTGTGCCAAGGAAGGACTTCGCACGACGGAGGATGCCCAGTCGGCGACTGGCTTTGGAGGCCAGATTTGAAATGTGGTTTTCCCAGGAAAGATCATGGCAGATAGTGAGACCCAAAAGCTTGAGTGACAGAACTTCTTGGAGAGGATTATTCAGAAAGTGGATGGGAGGGTTGTCCAGTCGATCTTTTCGGAAAGACATCGTAAGAGTGTGAGATTTGTCAGGATTGAAAGACATGTTCCACTTGTTTGCCCAGTCTGTGATTTTGTCAAGGTCTGCAGAAAGTGAGGAGGCTGCAGACTGCCGATCTGAGGGATGAAGAATGGAGCGACAGAGAGTAGAGTCGTCAGCAAAGAGATAGAGAGGATTTTCAAGAGAGTCAGAGAGATCATTGATGAAGACCAGAAAAAGCATAGGGCCCAGAACACTGCCTTGGGGAACTCCAGCCTGAACAGGAAGAGGAGATGAGAGAAACCCATTCAGGGCCACACGTTGACTACGACTAGAGAGGAAGTCCGCCAGCCATGCGTGGAGATTTCCATGGATACCAAAAGAGGAGAGTTTGGTGAGCAGAGTGGGGTGCCAGACCGTATCGAAGGCACGTGATATGTCAAGGGAGACTGCTCTAATTTCCTGTTTGGCATTGAGGACCTCCATCCATTGTTGAGAAAGCAGAAGCAGCATGTCCAGAGTGGAGTGTCTAGGTCTGAAACCAAATTGATGATCAGAGATCAAGCCATTGGAGAAGAGGAAAGATTTCATATCTGAAGCAATGATGGATTCCATGACTTTGCTGATAATTGGGAGAAGGCTGATTGGTCTGTAGTTGCTGGGATCTGTTTTTGCACCTTTTTTGTGCAAAGCGGTGATGTTGGCAGATTTCCAAGCAGATGGAAGATGACCTTGAGCAAAAGAGAGGGTGAAGAGAACAGAGAGAGGGAGTGAAAGAGCGGAAGAACATGATTTAAGGACCTGTGGGCTGATGCCATCAGGTCCAGTTGCAGAATCAGAGTCGAGGGTTGACAGAAACTTTTCCACCTTGTCAGGAGGAAAGGACACAGAGTCCAGGAGCAGCTGGGTACGACTGGGTACGGTGGGTACAATTTGCTTATCAGGTCAATTAATTCAACCCCAACTATTTTTGAGGTCATCATAGGCAAGATTTCTAAAATACTCAATTTTAATCCAATTGACTTGAATAGGATTTTCATATCCGCTAACTGAATTCAATCATGAACTATTTTTGAGATCAAAATAGGCCAAAAGGTCAACAAAGGCCTAAGGTCAACCACTTTTCCCAAATTTCTAAAATCCTCAATTTTCATCCGATTGACTTGAAATCTGAATAGGATTTTCAAGTGAGCTTACTGAAACCAACCACCAACTATTGTTGAGGTCAACATAGGCCAATTTTCATCCGATTAACTTAATTTGAAGAAGATTTGCATATCAGGTCACATAATTTAACCACCGATTATTTGTGAGGTCAAAGGGATGCTCTGCCGAGTGCCATTCTACTTTGTTCTCTTTTGCCAAGTGTGGCTCTATGATTCATTACCTCCGCCAGCAAAGGTGAATGGAGGTTATGTTTTCACCCCTGTCTGTCCGTTTGTTACTTGCCGGAAAAAATTCCGGCAAGTATGTTGGTTGATTGGTTTGTCTGTCCGTCTGTCTGTCTGTTTATGTGCAGTACTACGTCTACATCGTTGCACATAGCATCGCCATACTTTACACAGATATTTGCCATGCCCTGGAATAGACTGTGCCCAATTTTTAACTCTCTAGGCCCAAGGTCAAGCTCAAGATCACCCAAAACGTGAAAATCGTGGAAACTGTCATTGGTTACTCGGCAATGGATGCTCACGCGGTTACACATTGCAGTTACACATCACCATCACTGCGTTGCGAAGTGAAACACGCCTCAGAGCTGTCACATTCACAATCGCTATGTCGTATGCACTCCGATACGTTTCCTTCATTGTAAAAACTACCAAGTCAACAGTTAAAAGGATTTTGAGCCGATAGGTGTTTAGCAAGATACGGCCTTAGCAAGATCGATGGAGACAGTGATCCGTTAGCTTATACACTGCCCAAATAGCTATGCTGTCTATGCTGCTAGTTATACATCGCCGGCAAGAGTATACATGTATAGATTTCAAGAGTATACATGTATAGATATAGATTTCCCACCATTGTGATCCAAAATGGCCGATTAAAAAGTACATTCCGGCAAGTCCTCAGTCTCTGACCGATTTCTAGTCTGTCTGTCTGTTTGTCTGTTTGTGCGCAGTACTACGTCTACATCGTTGCACATAGCATCGCCATACTTTACACACATATTTGCCTTGCCCGGGAATAGACTGTGCCCAATTTTTAACTCTCTCGGCCCAAGGTCAAGCTCAAGATCACCCAAAACGTTTGAAATGAATGTCAAATTGAAGCCCCGCCCCTAAGGCGGGTACCGTTGCTCGTAATATATAATGGTGATACAACAATTTTTACCGCTTTGCTTTGAAGAGCGGGAATGAAGGAGGAGGAGCGTGTTAATATGTCTGGTTGAAGGCTATGGGTGGTGAGGGGGCTTGAAGCCAGATTCTAATCTTACAGCCGCCATGTTGGTGCTCGCCATCACTGCGGTGTGAAGCGAAACACGCCTCAGAGCTGCCACATTCACAATCACTATGTCGTATGTACTCCAGATACATGTTTCCTTCATTGTAAAAACTACCAAGTCAACAGTTAAAAGGATTTTGAGATGATCGGTGTTACGGCCTTGGCAAGATCGATGGAGACAGCAATCTGTTAGCTTATACACCGCCCAAATATCTATGTGGAATTCTATCATGTAGAGATTAAACCCATGTCGTTTGAACTTTGGCAAAGGTCATTATTTACTTTTAATGATGTTTATATACGAATCAAAAAGAAGATAATTGGTTTTGGGTCATCCTTTCCACATATCTCGTGGGATTGTGCATTGGAGAGACGACCGTGATGGCAGGGAGTGGTTGGCAAATCAAAAAAAAAGTACAATCCGGCAAGTCCTCGGTCTCTGATTTGTTTGTTTGTTTGTTTGTTTGTGAACAAGATATCTCAAAATGTTTTTTTTTTGTTTGTTGTTTTTGTTTTTTTTGTATACAAGATCGAGGCTCGTGAAAGAGCTAACATTAATCACACAGAAAGACAAACCGACACATAAAACATATAACATGGGGAGCGGTAGACAAGATGGGGTGAGAGGGGGAGGAACACAAACACAACATCTGAGAGCAGGGACATCGAGAGATCTGTAGGAGGGAGAGGGCTTTGGGGGGGGAGGCATGGGAAGGTATAAAACATATGGACACTGCCGGGACTTCCAGGAAAGAAGTTGGAATTTCAAAGATGGATTCAGACGAAATTTGGCAGACAGGGTAGCATATGTGACAAGGAAGAATCGATTCGATTTTGATGAAGATGTGAATATGGATTCGGATATTTGAATTATTTAATTTTTCATGTGATTCTTCACCATTGAGAGATAGGGTCAAAAACGATACATAGCAGGATATCTCAAAAAGTAATGGACGGATTTGGACGAAACTTGGTGGACAGGTTGTGTTTGTGACAAGGAAGAATCGATTAAATTTTGGTGAAAATTTAGATCCGGATCCAGCTAGTAGAATTTTTTAAGTGATTCTTCACCATTGAGTGCCGTTCTAGTTACCCTGTGCTCGCGAAGCCAAAAGCAGGGTTAGGCATTCGGTTGCATACGTGTGCCGTACGTGCGGGTCTGCATTTTTTAAATTCATTTTCTCGGCAACCGTTGGTCCGATTGACATGAAATTTTACTGAAGGAGCGCCTCTGCCTGTAGATTTTTTTGCTGATAATTATGACGTCATAGATCACGTGGTACAGACGCCATCTTGGAAAAACGTTACACCTCTATATCTCCCAAACCGCTTAATGGAAAAAATTGAAACATGGCTCATTTTCAAGTTCTCCTCTTGGGAAATAAGATATATTAATGATGATGTCATCGGTACCTTCGTTATGACGTCATAATTCGACAAGTACAACACTTATCCGATCATTGGGGATTTTTTTTTCTTAGCAACTGTTGGTCTTATGGGCATGAAAATTATCATTGGAGCGCCTCCTCCTGTAAAATACTTTGATGATAATCATGAAGTCATAGGTCATGTGATACAGGTGCCATCTTGGAAAAACCGAAATATGTTGTGCCTCTATATCTCCAAAACCGCTGCATGGGAAAAATTGAAACATGGCTCATTGTAAAGAACTCCATATGGGGAATAGGTATTGTTAACGATGACGTCATTGGTGCCATAATTATGACGTCATAATTCGACAGGGATAACGCTTAGTCCGATCAGTTTGAAATGTATTGAGCATGATCTATGCAACAATTATATTAGAGAATATAAATTTATGATGTCATCGCTCACGTGGTCTGGCAGCCATATTGGATCAAAGAAAAAAAATGTTCAAAAACAGAAGAGTTGGCTCGCAATAAGACTGCTCAGGGTAAGTATTCTATGAATACCATCTAGTTTTTCATTGGTTTGTTTCTCTGTCCGTTTGTGAACAAGATATCTCAAAAAGTTGTGGACGGATTCGGACTAAATTTGGCAGAGTGGTAGCAAGCGTGACAAACACGAAATGATTAGATTTTGGTGAAGATCCGGATCCAGCTAATATAATTTTTAAAAGTAATTCTTCACCATTGGGAGATTGGGCTAAAACCAACATATAGCAGGATATCTCAAAACGTTATGGATGGATTTGGATGAAACTTGTTGGACAGTGATTCTTCACCATTGAGTGATATGGCCAAAAATTATATTAGCATGATATGTCAAAAAGTTGTGGACGGATTTGGACGAAACTTGGTGGACAGGTTGTGTGTGTGAAAAGGACTAATTGTTTCCATTTTGGTGAAGATCTGAATATGCAATCGGCTACAATAATTATTTAATTTTTAAGTGATTCTTCACCATTGAGAGATCGGGTGAAAAGCGATACATAACATGATATTTAAAAAGGTTATGGACGAGTTATGAATAAACTTGGTGGATGAGTTGGGTAGGTAACAACAACAAGCCGATTAGATTTTGGTTCAGGTCCAAATGCAGATCCGGCCTATCAATGGGACACAAAACGTAAACTGTTCACCAGGCGGAGGAATGCTCTCTACTGAGTTCCGTTCTTGTTAGCTTTACAGCTCTGTTTATTCCTGGTCATTTTCCGTTGTTAATTACTCATATTTACCTTGCAATCCACAGCAGGCTTTATTAAGGCAGAGTTCCCCATTTTGCGCATGCGTAAATGGCATGCAAGGCTTTGAATGTCGTATTGTTTTTCTTTGTTATTAATTGTTGTTGTCATTTTGTTTGTTGTAGTATGAGTGCAATACCCCATGGACAATGTTGCTTCGTCGCAACAATTACCCCACGCATACAAGGCAAAAAGTGGGGTTAAGGAAATTGCTTTGTGTCTGTCCGTCCATCCACAAATCTCAGTTTAATACATCCTATTATGACGTCATAGGTCAAGTGGTACGGGCGCCATATTGGAAAAACCAAAAAACCTTGCACCTCTACATCTCATAAAGCGCTGCATAGAAAAAATTGAGACATTGCTCATTGTAAAGAACTCTCCATGGAGAATAACATATATTAATGATGATGTCATGGGTTCCTCCATTATGACGTCATAATTCGACAAGTACAAAACTTCATCCGATCAAGATGAAATGTCTTGAGCGTCTATGGATACATTGGTGGAGAGAAAGAATAATGATGACGTCATCGTTCACGTGGTTCAGCCGTCATATTTGTTTTAATACAAAAGCCTTTAAAAAATACTAAAAACACGTCTGGACAAGGGTCTGCAATCTCTGATTGCTCTTTCTTGTTGTAATTGCCTTTGGAAACGATCATTGTAATTGTTTCAGCCATTATTGTGCTCGGCTGGCTGATGAAAGAAACAAGGAGTAAAATTTGGCAATTTTGTGATCTTTAATGGTGCATTTTGGTGTCTTTATCAGTCTGGTTCTTTATCAGTTTTGCTTCAAAAAGGGGACCGAAAAACAACAACAACCACGGTTCCCGAAAAAGGCCAACCCCCGCTTTGCGGGGAAAAATGGCCTCTAAAGGTGGTTTTTATCAGTCTGGTTCTGAGAATGCTCGAGAATAAAAAGTATGGATTTTAAAGGTTTATGACTTTCTTCTATAGTATCTTTTCAATGTATAATTTTGTACACATTTGATGGGACGGCCATTTGTTTTCGGTGCCATCCCTATATATGGAGTACTACGCTATGATATATGTATATATATATACCGTACACATACACATCTAACACTTGTTAGCTGTGAACATGAACCCCTCTGTCATACCATTACTTTTTGCAGGGGTCATGACCAACAGGCCCTATGTGCGACACATCAACCCTATTTAGATATTCATTGCCAGTTAATAAGAAGTTTAAATTGTAATCGGGATCATAAGTACAACCATTAATTGTGCAAACGGGCTTAGTTTCAGTTGGTGAAAACCAAAGAACATGACCCACTACCTAATACAGTGTCAGCTGCTCTACTGCTAACTGCAGGTTCAGCAAGCCTACTGCTTTGGAAGCATTTTTGGCAGGATAGTCAACCCACTCCCCAGGGAAAGGAATCAACCCACAGACTGGTTTCTGGCTCCCTGGCCTATGTTGTTGTTGCTTTTTGAGTAAAAAAAAAAAAGTTTTTTAAAAATCAATCATTCTACTATATAAAATAAGGCAAGTTTCTGTACATCTGATAATTGTACAATCGATAAAGGCTGGACTAATTTCCACCAAATTTTAGATACGTGCTCAGTGTGCCCAGGGTCAGGTCATGGCCACAAAAGAGTTCCCCCTGATCCCTGAAGGTGGGGAGACGACTTACTATTTTCACCTGCAGATGTGGAATTGTTAGGATAAGTGGTTTAACCACTGATCCCTGCCAGTTGAGGGGGTATAGACACTATATTTCGCTCCCGGAGAGAGCGGTTACTAATAGTACTAGTTATAACTTAAGTACGGATGTGTTATTTGGCCATGAGGCCAAAATACACAGTCAAATCAAAACGTATCAAATGAATGCAGATGCTCATTGGCCTGAAGGCCAAAGTACATCGTCCACAAAAGCTTATCCAACTAATATACGCACGGACTTCGGCCCGAAGGCCAAAACACATGGTCAAACAAACACATATACCCCAGCCCACAGGTCCAGAATGCATGATCATACCAATGCATACACCCCAGCCCACAGGTCCAGAATGCATGATCATACAAAAGCATACACCCAAGCCCACAGGTCCAGAATGCATGATCATACCAATGCATACATCCTAGCCCACAGATCCAGAATGCATGGTCATACCAATGCATACATCCTGAACCACAGGTCCAAAATGCAAGATCATACCAATGCATACACCCCAGCCCACAGGTCCAGAATGCATGATCATACCAATGCATACACCCCAGCCCACAGGTCCAGAATGCATGATCATACCAATGCATACATCCTAGACCACAGATCCAGAATGCATGATCATACCAATGCATACACCCCAGCCCACAGGTCCAGAATGCACGATCATACCAATGCATACACCCTCGCCCACAGGTCCAGAATGCATGATCATCCAATGCATACACCCTAGCCCACAGGTCCAGAATGCATGATCATCCAATGCATACACCCTAGCACACAGGTCCAGAATGCATGATCATACCAATACATACACCCCAGCCCACAGGTCCAGAATGCATGATCATCCAATGCATACATCCTAGACCACAGGTCCGGAATGCATGATCATACCATTACATACACCCCAGCCCACAGGTCCAGAATGCATAATCATACCAATGCATACACCACAGCACACAGGTCCAGAATGCATGATCATACCAATGCATACATCCTGGACAACAGGTCCAGAATGCATGATCATACCAAAGCATACACCCCAGCCCACAGTTCCAGAATGCATGATCATACCAATGCATGCACCCTAGCCCACAGGTCCAGAATGCAAGATCATACCAATGCATACATCCTAGCCCACAGATCCAGAATGCATGATCATACCAATGCATACATCCTGAACCACAGGTCCAGAATGCAAGATCATACCAATGCATACACCCCAGCCCACAGGTCCAGAATGCACGATCATACCAATGCATACACCCTCCCCACAGGTCCAGAATGCATGATCATCCAATGCATACATCCTAGCCCACAGGTCCAGAATGCATGATCATCCAATGCATACACCCTAGCCCACAGGTCCAGAATGCATAATCATACCAATGCATACATCCTAGCCCACAGGTCCAGAATGCATGATCATACCAATACATACACCCCAGCCCACAGGTCCAGAATGCATGATCATCCAATGCATACACCCTAGCCCACAGGTCCAGAATGCATGATCATTCCAATGCATACACCCTAGCCCACAGGTCCAGAATGCATGATCAAACCAATGCATACACCGAAGTCCACAGATCCAGAATGCATGATCATACCAATGCATATACCATAGTCCACAGGTCCAGAATGCATGATCATACCAATGCATACACCATAGTCCACAGGTCCAGAATGCATGATCATACCAATGCATACACCATAGTCCACAGGTCCAGAATGCATGATCATACCAATGCATACACCATAGTCCACAGGTCCAGAATGCATGATCATACCAATGCATACATCCTAGCCCACAGGTCCAGAATGCATGATCATAACAATGCATACACCGAAGTCCACAGGTCCAGAATGCATGATCATACCAATGCATACGCCCTAGCCTACAGGTCCAGAATGCATGATCATACCAAGGCATACACCAAAGTCCACAGATCCAGAATGCATGATCATACCAATGCATATACCATAGTCCACAGGTCCTGAATGCATGATCATACCAATGCATACACCATAGTCCACAAGTCCAGAATGCATGATCATACCAATAAATACACCGCAAGCCACAGGTCCAGAATGCATGATCATACCTATGCATACACCCCAGCCCACAGGTCCAGAATGCATGATCATACCAATGCATACATCATAGACCACAGGTCCAGAATGCATGATCATACCAATAAATACACCATAGTCCACAGGTCCAGAATGCATGATCATACCAATGCATACATCCTAGCCCACAGGTCCAGAATGCATGATCATACCAATGCATACATCAGAGACCACAGGTCCAGAATGCATGATCATACCAATAAATACACCATAGTCCACAGGTCCAGAATGCATGATCATACCAATGCATACACCGTAGTCCACAGGTCCAGAATGCATGATCATACCAATGCATACACCGTTGTCCACAGGTCCAGAATGCATGATCATACCAATGCATACACCGTAGTCCACAGGTCCAGAATGCATGATCATACCAATAAATACACCGTAGCCCACAGGTCTAGAATGCATGATCATACCAATGCATACACCGTAGTCCACAGGTCCAGAATGCATGATCATACCAATGCATGCACCCTAACGCACAGGTCCAGAATGCATGATCATTCCAATGCATGCACCCTAATCCACAGGTCCAGAATGCATGATCATACCAATAAATACACTGTAGCCCACAGGTCCAGAATGCATGATCATACCAATGCATGCACCCTAACGCACAGGTCCAGAATGCATGATCATTCCAATGCATACACCCTAGCCCACAGGTCCAGAATGCATGATCATACCAATGCATACACCCTAGCCCACAGGTCCAGAATGCATGATCATACCAATGCATGCACCGTAGCCCACAGGTCCAGAATGCATGATCATACCAATGCATGCACCCTAACGCACAGGTCCAGAATGCATGATCATTCCAATGCATGCACCCTAATCCACAGGTCCAGAATGCATGATCATACCAATAAATACACCGTAGCCCACAGGTCCAGAATGCATGATCATACCAATGCATGCACCCTAACGCACAGGTCCAGAATGCATGATCATTCCTATGCATACACCCCAGCCCACAGGTCCAGAATGCATGATCATACCAATGCATACATCATAGACCACAGGTCCAGAATGCATGATCATACCAATAAATACACCATAGTCCACAGGTCCAGAATGCATGATCATACCAATGCATACATCCTAGCCCACAGGTCCAGAATGCATGATCATACCAATGCATACATCAGAGACCACAGGTCCAGAATGCATGATCATACCAATAAATACACCATAGTCCACAGGTCCAGAATGCATGATCATACCAATGCATACACCGTAGTCCACAGGTCCAGAATGCATGATCATACCAATGCATACACCGTTGTCCACAGGTCCAGAATGCATGATCATACCAATGCATACACCGTAGTCCACAGGTCCAGAATGCATGATCATACCAATAAATACACCGTAGCCCACAGGTCTAGAATGCATGATCATACCAATGCATACACCGTAGTCCACAGGTCCAGAATGCACGATCATACCAATGCATACACCCTCGCCCACAGGTCCAGAATGCATGATCATCCAATGCATACACCCTAGCCCACAGGTCCAGAATGCATGATCATCCAATGCATACACCCTAGCACACAGGTCCAGAATGCATGTTCATACCAATACATACACCCCAGCCCACAGGTCCAGAATGCATGATCATCCAATGCATACATCCTAGACCACAGGTCCAGAATGCATGATCATACCATTACATACACCCCAGCCCACAGGTCCAGAATGCATAATCATACCAATGCATACACCACAGCACACAGGTCCAGAATGCATGATCATACCAATGCATACATCCTGGACAACAGGTCCAGAATGCATGATCATACCAAAGCATACACCCCAGCCCACAGTTCCAGAATGCATGATCATACCAATGCATGCACCCTAGCCCACAGGTCCAGAATGCAAGATCATACCAATGCATACATCCTAGCCCACAGATCCAGAATGCATGATCATACCAATGCATACATCCTGAACCACAGGTCCAGAATGCAAGATCATACCAATGCATACACCCCAGCCCACAGGTCCAGAATGCACGATCATACCAATGCATACACCCTCCCCACAGGTCCAGAATGCATGATCATCCAATGCATACATCCTAGCCCACAGGTCCAGAATGCATGATCATCCAATGCATACACCCTAGCCCACAGGTCCAGAATGCATAATCATACCAATGCATACACCCCAGCCCACAGGTCCAGAATGCATGATCATCCAATGCATACACCCTAGCCCACAGGTCCAGAATGCATGATCATTCCAATGCATACACCCTAGCCCACAGGTCCAGAATGCATGATCAAACCAATGCATACACCGAAGTCCACAGATCCAGAATGCATGATCATACCAATGCATACACCCTAGCCCACAGGTCCAGAATGCATGATCATACCAATGCATGCACCGTAGCCCACAGGTCCAGAATGCATGATCATACCAATGCATGCACCCTAACGCACAGGTCCAGAATGCATGATCATTCCAATGCATGCACCCTAATCCACAGGTCCAGAATGCATGATCATACCAATAAATACACCGTAGCCCACAGGTCCAGAATGCATGATCATACCAATGCATGCACCCTAACGCACAGGTCCAGAATGCATGATCATTCCTATGCATACACCCCAGCCCACAGGTCCAGAATGCATGATCATACCAATGCATACATCATAGACCACAGGTCCAGAATGCATGATCATACCAATAAATACACCATAGTCCACAGGTCCAGAATGCATGATCATACCAATGCATACATCCTAGCCCACAGGTCCAGAATGCATGATCATACCAATGCATACATCAGAGACCACAGGTCCAGAATGCATGATCATACCAATAAATACACCATAGTCCACAGGTCCAGAATGCATGATCATACCAATTCTTACACCGTAGTCCACAGGTCCAGAATGCATGATCATACCAATGCATACACCGTTGTCCACAGGTCCAGAATGCATGATCATACCAATGCATACACCGTAGTCCACAGGTCCAGAATGCATGATCATACCAATAAATACACCGTAGCCCACAGGTCTAGAATGCATGATCATACCAATGCATACACCGTAGTCCACAGGTCCAGAATGCACGATCATACCAATGCATACACCCTTGCCCACAGGTCCAGAATGCATGATCATCCAATGCATACACCCTAGCCCACAGGTCCAGAATGCATGATCATCCAATGCATACACCCTAGCACACAGGTCCAGAATGCATGATCATACCAATACATACACCCCAGCCCACAGGTCCAGAATGCATGATCATCCAATGCATACATCCTAGACCACAGGTCCAGAATGCATGATCATACCATTACATACGCCCCAGCCCACAGGTCCAGAATGCATAATCATACCAATGCATACACCACAGCACACAGGTCCAGAATGCATGATCATACCAATGCATACATCCTGGACAACAGGTCCAGAATGCATGATCATACCAAAGCATACACCCCAGCCCACAGTTCCAGAATGCATGATCATACCAATGCATGCACCCTAGCCCACAGGTCCAGAATGCAAGATCATACCAATGCATACATCCTAGCCCACAGATCCAGAATGCATGATCATACCAATGCATACATCCTGAACCACAGGTCCAGAATGCAAGATCATACCAATGCATACACCCCAGCCCACAGGTCCAGAATGCACGATCATACCAATGCATACACCCTCCCCACAGGTCCAGAATGCATGATCATCCAATGCATACATCCTAGCCCACAGGTCCAGAATGCATGATCATCCAATGCATACACCCTAGCCCACAGGTCCAGAATGCATAATCATACCAATGCATACATCCTAGCCCACAGGTCCAGAATGCATGATCATACCAATACATACACCCCAGCCCACAGGTCCAGAATGCATGATCATCCAATGCATACACCCTAGCCCACAGGTCCAGAATGCATGATCATTCCAATGCATACACCCTAGCCCACAGGTCCAGAATGCATGATCAAACCAATGCATACACCGAAGTCCACAGATCCAGAATGCATGATCATACCAATGCATATACCATAGTCCACAGGTCCAGAATGCATGATCATACCAATGCATACACCATAGTCCACAGGTCCAGAATGCATGATCATACCAATGCATACACCATAGTCCACAGGTCCAGAATGCATGATCATACCAATGCATACACCATAGTCCACAGGTCCAGAATGCATGATCATACCAATGCATGCACCCTAGCCCACAGGTCCAGAATGCAAGATCATACCAATGCATACATCCTAGCCCACAGATCCAGAATGCATGATCATACCAATGCATACATCCTGAACCACAGGTCCAGAATGCAAGATCATACCAATGCATACACCCCAGCCCACAGGTCCAGAATGCACGATCATACCAATGCATACACCCTCCCCACAGGTCCAGAATGCATGATCATCCAATGCATACATCCTAGCCCACAGGTCCAGAATGCATGATCATCCAATGCATACACCCTAGCCCACAGGTCCAGAATGCATAATCATACCAATGCATACATCCTAGCCCACAGGTCCAGAATGCATGATCATACCAATACATACACCCCAGCCCACAGGTCCAGAATGCATGATCATCCAATGCATACACCCTAGCCCACAGGTCCAGAATGCATGATCATTCCAATGCATACACCCTAGCCCACAGGTCCAGAATGCATGATCAAACCAATGCATACACCGAAGTCCACAGATCCAGAATGCATGATCATACCAATGCATATACCATAGTCCACAGGTCCAGAATGCATGATCATACCAATGCATACACCATAGTCCACAGGTCCAGAATGCATGATCATACCAATGCATACACCATAGTCCACAGGTCCAGAATGCATGATCATACCAATGCATACACCATAGTCCACAGGTCCAGAATGCATGATCATACCAATGCATACACCATAGTCCACAGGTCCAGAATGCATGATCATACCAATGCATACATCCTAGCCCACAGGTCCAGAATGCATGATCATAACAATGCATACACCGAAGTCCACAGGTCCAGAATGCATGATCATACCAATGCATACGTCCTAGCCTACAGGTCCAGAATGCATGATCATACCAAGGCATACACCAAAGTCCACAGATCCAGAATGCATGATCATACCAATGCATATACCATAGTCCACAGGTCCTGAATGCATGATCATACCAATGCATACACCATAGTCCACAAGTCCAGAATGCATGATCATACCAATAAATACACCGCAAGCCACAGGTCCAGAATGCATGATCATACCTATGCATACACCCCAGCCCACAGGTCCAAAATGCATGATCATACCAATGCATACATCATAGACCACAGGTCCAGAATGCATGATCATACCAATAAATACACCATAGTCCACAGGTCCAGAATGCATGATCATACCAATGCATACATCCTAGCCCACAGGTCCAGAATGCATGATCATACCAATGCATACATCAGAGACCACAGGTCCAGAATGCATGATCATACCAATAAATACACCATAGTCCACAGGTCCAGAATGCATGATCATACCAATGCATACACCGTAGTCCACAGGTCCAGAATGCATGATCATACCAATGCATACACCGTTGTCCACAGGTCCAGAATGCATGATCATACCAATGCATACACCGTAGTCCACAGGTCCAGAATGCATGATCATACCAATAAATACACCGTAGCCCACAGGTCTAGAATGCATGATCATACCAATGCATACACCGTAGTCCACAGGTCCAGAATGCATGATCATACCAATGCATGCACCCTAACGCACAGGTCCAGAATGCATGATCATTCCAATGCATGCACCCTAATCCACAGGTCCAGAATGCATGATCATACCAATAAATACACCGTAGCCCACAGGTCCAGAATGCATGATCATACCAATGCATGCACCCTAACGCACAGGTCCAGAATGCATGATCATTCCAATGCATACACCCTAGCCCACAGGTCCAGAATGCATGATCATACCAATGCATACACCCTAGCCCACAGGTCCGGAATGCATGATCATACCAATGCATGCACCCTAACGCACAGGTCCAGAATGCATGATCATCCAATGCATACATCCTAGCCCACAGGTCCAGAATGCATGATCATCCAATGCATACACCCTAATCCACAGGTCCAGAATGCATGATCATACCAATAAATACACCGTAGCCCACAGGTCCAGAATGCATGATCATACCAATGCATACATCCTAGCCCACAGGTCCAGAATGCATAATCATTCCAATGCATGCACCCTAATCCACAAGTCCAGAATGCATGATCATACCAATGCATACACCGTAGCCCACAGGTCCAGAATGCATGATCATACCAATGCATGCACCCTAATCCACAGGTCCAGAATGCATGAGCATAGCATATCTTTCTCAGTTGGCCAGTCACTACACTGTGTGCACTAGTATATGCTTTCCCGTGAGGGTGTATATACCTGGAGCACATCTTAAATGGAATGGTGACCATGAACCCAGTTCAGCCATATCTGCGACGTGTTCATGAGGAATGATTCATGAAGGTTTGAACATCTTTTTCCGAGTGGGCAACAAGAGCACAATTATTCGCGAAGAGAATATTCCCGAACGAGTTTCTCAACCAGTTTTGTGGAGGCGGTTAATCTGTACAACGTAAATGCGTTACAGTCTACAACTGATATACACCCAACATCCAGGTCCTTGAAGGCGTCCAATAGAATTGCTGCAAACAGCACACTGAATGAAGTTGGAGCTCGAACACAGCCTTGTGTGACATCATTAGGCTCTCCGTCCCGCATGGCAGGAGACAGGGGCTTTGAAATAACATGTGTGTGTGTGTGTGTGTGTGTGTGTGTGTGTGTATGTATGCGTGTGTGTGTGTGTGTGTGCGTGTGTGTGTGTATGCGTGTGTGTGCGTGTGTGTGTGTATGCGTGTGTGTGTGTGTGTATGCGTGTGTGTGTGTGTGTGTGTGTGTGTGTGTGTGTGTGTGTGTGTGTGTGTGTGTGTGTGTGTGTGTATGTGCCATAATTTTTTTTTCCAATTGAGCTTTTGTCGTCAAATCTTCAACAAATCTTTATTGTGAGAATCTGGAGAACGCAAATGAATAAAATGTCCCATATTTTTTACCTGTCGTTTTCGTCAAGTTTAGTTCGAGGACGAAGCGGACGCAAATGGCGTTTTCAATTTGAGAGACTTTCTAGTTTGCTACTAAGAAGGGATCTGAAATTTGTCCATCTGATATGACTTTGGCCATCAGGCCATCATGGAATAGAAGTACCATTTGTATATTTCTTCATTTATCAGGGTCGCCAATTTTCAAAGATATTTTCCACAGTCCTTCCCTTCTGCAAATGTCAAATGCTTTTGGTCGATCCACAAATTCAGCATGCAGATCTACAATTAGCTCACAGTGTTTTTCTTGGATCTATTTCACAACAAATGGCATATCAGTTGTCTCCCCTCGGCCTCTATACGAAACCACAGAGGACTTCTGGAAGGAATGCCTGGATGATGTGTAGATGATTGTTGGCATCATGTTGTCTGCGCCTGCGTAACTCGCAGAAAGATGTCACGATGGTTTATACACGACTAGCAGAAGTACCCGGCGTTGCCGGGCGGGAGAGGGGGGGCGAAGGGGGAGAGGGAGGGGGCGGAGGAGGGAGGGGGTGGAGGGGGGAGGGGTGGAGGGCGGGGGAGGGGATGGGTAGGGGAGGAGAAGGGGGGAAGGGGGGAAGGGACAGGGGGAGGAGGAGAATGGGGGGAGAGAGCTGGAAAGAGGAGGAAGGGGAAAGGGGAGGGGGGGGGAGGGGAGGAGAGGGGAAGGAAGGGGGGAAGGGAAGTGGAGGGAGGGAGAGTGGGGAGGAGGGGAATGGGAGGGGTGGGGGGGAGGTAGGAGAGGAAGGGGGTTCATATATATGCTGGTGGGTGATGCCGATCAGGAAGAAGAAGAAGCAGTACTACCAACTTCGTACACTTCTGGAATTCTTTGATTTATTTGTGTTCAAATGTCTGGTGATTGTTTTGTATTTATTTATGCGAATGTGTACTTGTATATAACTGTCATTAATTAAAAAATGCTTCGGCACTATTGAGCGATTGTTTTTTTTAACTCCAAAAAAATGAACATTTTATTTTCTTTTTTTTTTTTTGCCTGAAATACTTCCAGGCACTAACTGATGAACCTCTGAAAGTTTGACGAAGATCTGTTCAGCCATCTCTGAGAAAAATGGCGACACACAGACACCTCTCTTAAATAGTAGATGATCGAGAAGCTAATGTGTAACCCGATATTTGAGGCGTCCTCGAATTGTTGGGGAATCTTCTCTTTGACCCCCCCCCCCCCCCCCTCCTCACCGCTCCCACCCCCCATATGAAGCCTGGTTTGGGCTTAGTAGTTAGGGTGCCTGCTTGGGATCTTAGGATCCTGGGTTCGATTCCCAGTCGATTGCTGAATTAACGCCAGGGGGGTTGACTCAGCCTGTCATCCCTCCAAGGTCGGCAAATGGAGTACCAGCTCATTGGTAATGCCCTGTGTGTTACTCGAGGCGGCTAACAGGGTTGGCGGCAGGAAGAGCATCCGGCCATAAAACATTGCTTCAAAAAAGGGACCATGGTGCCAAAAAAAGGCCAACCCCTGGTCTGCAGGGAAGAATTCCTGGGAAAACCACATTTAAAATCTGGCCTCCAAAGCCAGTCGCCGACTGCGCATCCTCCGTCGTGCGAAGTCCTTCCTTGGCACACCTGAGCTCCTCACCACATACAAGGCTTTCATCTGCAGCTCAATGGAATACTGCTCTCCCCTCTGGGCTGGTGCTCCTGCCTCACACCTAGCTCGTCTTCACGCTGTTGAAACCAAAGCATTCAGAATTATTGGAATCTCCCGCGATAAAGCTAACTCCAAGGGCCTCTCACTCACTCACCGCAGGCAGGTTGGTGGTCTTTCCGTCTTCTACCGACTCCTCTCTGGCCTTGCCCCCCTCCCGCCCCCCCCCCCCCCCCCAGCTCTCTCTGGGCTCTGTCCCGCAAATATTCCTACAGGTCGCACAAGATCTGCCTGCAACCCTCTTATGGTTAAACTGCCAAAATCAAGACTCTCTGCTCACCTTCACTCCTTCATTCCTCTTTTCTCCCGCCTCTGGAACAAACTCCCTCACTCTCTTCAATCCCACTCCACCCTCCAGGTCTTTAAAACAGCTGTTCACCACCATCTCTTATCTTCCCCCATCCAAAACCTTGATCTTTTCTACCCCGGCTAATTTCACCCCAATTCCACTTTTTTGAAATACCAAATTCTGTCCTGGAAGTCCTTGGTGTCCTGGTGTTTTATACTTCTCCCTCCCCGCCCCCCCCCCCCCCCCACCTGCCCCCAAGCCCTCTCCCTTCCACACATCTCCCTGCTCTCAAATGTTGTGTTTGTGTGCTTCCCCTTCTCTCCCCATCTTGTCTTCCGCTCCCTCTTTTTATGTATTTTGTTTGTCTGGTTGATTTGTTTGTGAAGTAAATGTTAGCTCTTTCACGAGCCTCGATTCAGTATACAAAAAAAAAAAAAAAAAAAAAAATTGGCCTGTAAAGGTGGTTCTTCTCTTTTTTGACCCATATGATTTAGAAGAGCTTTGCCAGGGGTTACGCAATGGTGGTGACCAGCAAACATAGTTTCAGAACGTGGATATAAAGCCTCGCTCTTTGACAGCCCCTTGACTTCCTTACTAGTTTCATCAAGCGATGGAGGGCTCCTCTATTATATCGTGTATTCGGACCATCTGAGTCGGTAGTAGACTGCCTATCGAAGAGGACATTTCCAACTGCTCTAAGCAATGGAGCTGTCCCACTGGCACTTGGACCACGCACAGTCTTCTTGGCATTGTGAAGGTTTTTTTGTGTCATGCCAAACGCGATTCAATTGTAACTCCTCAGCTTTCTATCGACACCAGACGTCACACACGAATCTGAGCTTTCTGTGGATGTAACTTGCTATATCTTTTGGAAGTTGATCCTCCATCGCACTTTGCTCTATACAGGTCGTCGAGCGAACGTGAAGGTGCATAACCTGCATGAAATGGTGCACTTTCCAAAGGCAAAACAAAGCTAGGTGTCAGTTTTAAACTGGTACGGCACTCGGAGGAGAGCATACCTCTGCCAGGCTGAAAGGTATATGTTTTGTATCCCACTGATAGACCGGATCTGGATTCAGATCTGAGCCGAAATATTTATCGCTTTGTTCTCGTCACCAAACCAACTCATCCACCAAGTTTTGCCATAATGCGTCCAAAACTTTTTGAAACATCATGCTCCAGAAACCCGTAAGTTTTAGCCCTATCACAAAATGGTGAGGATTCACTAAATAAATTATAAAATTATCGTATCCGGATCCAGATTCGGATCTTCACTAAAATGTATTGAATTCTTCCTCGTCACATACCCAACCTGTCCACCAAGTTTCTTCGAAATCCGTCCATAACATTTTGGGATACGGTGCTATATCGGTGTTTGCCCTATTTCTCAATGGTGAAGATTCACTTAAACATTCTCAGATCCAGATCCGAATCTTCACCGAAATCTAATAATTTCGTCCTTGTTACATACCCATGTGCTCCACCAAATTTCGCCTGAGTCTGTCCACAAATTTGTGAGATATCCTGTTCACAGACAGACAGACACACAGACAGACAGGGGTGAAAACACAACCTCCATGCACCTTCGGTGGCGGAGGCAATGATATTTGTAATTTAAAAAAATTCATTCCTTTGCTACATCTTTCATATCTTCAAACTTAGAAAGTAAACTATTTGCATTTAGGAAGATTACACGGAATTATCTTGAAAAGCAAAAGTGTTTTTAGTTGCAACATTGCAACATTCATTGCAACAAAAAGAAAAAGTTTCAAACATGAAAATGGAAGAAGAACAGTCCCTTCCCCCACCTCCTCTTTTACTTTCAAGAATGAGGGGGTGGTGGGAAGGGGGAGAAATACCATTCTTCATCTTCTTGTTTCGTAAGCAGTACATGCTTGTGGGTAGGTAGCTGGTAACTTCATTTGCTCGGGGTGCAGCAGTGCCGCGAATGCAGTGCCCCCTATAGGTTAAAGCAGGGATATGAAATCTGTTGATGGTGCTGGCAATAGCGAACCCATAAGACCGTGCAGAACATCATTATATATCCTTCTTCACAAGGATTCAATGCTCTGAGTGTAACCCCATCACTCTACAAACATACCAAACCCCATCACCAAACCTTCTTTTTATCCTTATACCCCATCGGATGCAGAACAGCAAGGCCTAGAGATGAAGAAACACAAGATAAATGAGGATTTCATTTTGAGCAATGTCTGAATCTCCTCAAAGGCATTTCTTTTCGAGGAGGAAGTGCGGGAGTTGCGATGGCATGTTGTGAGGCGTAGGCTGCATCTAGGGCATTGCGCCGCACAGGTTTGAAATGCTTTGTTTAAGTGAACAGCACGAGACAGTGTGGGAGTGCTTGATAGAACGGGGATGACAAACACCTTTTGGCCAAGACAGTTGGATCCAGGAAAACAAAGATTGACATTCGGGGTTAAGGACCACATCGGCCTACATTCCCGATAAAACATTCGTATTGAGGCTAAGACACAGAGGACCCATTTTACAAGTTTTCTTGCCAGTCGTACAAACAACGAGTCCAACTCGAGTTTTTGTATTGGCATCGCCTCGAAGCCAGGAAGTTCTCTCACCTGGGATTTTGGCGCTAGAGATGATTTCTTGTAAAGTTTGGGATGTTTATAGGAAAGCGAAGAAGAACATCGCCAACAACATTAATATTTCAAGGCCGACATCTTTCCGCCAGGGAGCTTTCACACCAGATACTGCATTGGCAGCAAGGAAGACAACAAGGTGAAAATGTCTTATGTAAGGGGAAAGGTGAAAATGAAAGATGTCGTGCATGATGAAGTGTGAAGCGATCATCTGACGACAATGAAGACCATCCCTGTGCCTCCTTCTCATACACCAACCCTCTCGCCCATCTCTTATCACAGCTTCTTTAAAAAGGAGAATCCCCCAAAAAAATCCTTAAGAAACATTTTAAGAGTCAAATTCAGTGCAGGAATTGTTTTCCGACGGCGATGATGAAATCATCCACCACTGGAAAGAGCGTGTGGCACAGTCTGGAAATTGTGGAGAGAAGGACTAATATTTGTGTGGAGTTTCACGGGCCGCAGAATGATTCATTCATTCCTTCGAGTGGGGGGGAAGTTATCGACGACCCTCACAAGTGTCTAAAGCTCTACCTATATCTCAGAATATGCACAACATTGTCGTGTACCCTGAAAAAGAGATCATCCCACAATTCCATGAATGTTGTTTCGTATGCAGCATGTGGCTGCTGACTGCATCGGTTCTGGAATGATGCAGTGCCCCTGTTACCATTAAGCTGGTACTCATTTTGCCTACCTCGGAAGGATGACCGGCTGAGTCAACCCACCTGGTGTTATTTCAATGGCACTACAAGGGCTCAAACTCAATACCCTAACATCTTAAGCCAGTCACCTTAACCGCCCAACAGCAGGCTATTCCATGAATACCACATCCACTTGCAAATGTTCCCATAGATGAACCAAACGTGATGCTGCTAGGTGGTAATCCAAAAATATTATAACCTTAGATCTGTTACAATGGACCCTTTGTTAATTTTCAGGAGGGCACATCCGAGACCTTCAGAACTGTTACAATGGACCTTTGATAACTTTCAGGAGGGCACATCCTAGGTCTTCAGAACTGTTACAATGGACCTTTGATAACTTTCAGGAGCGCACATCCTAGGCCTTCAGAACTGTTACAATGGACCTTTGATAACTTTCAGGAGGGCACATCCTAGGTCTTCAGATCTGTTAAAATGGACCCTTTGAAACTTTCAGGAGGGCACATCCTAGGTCTTCAGATCTGTTAAAATGGACCTTTTGAGAACTTTCAGGAGGGCACATCCTAGGTCTTCAGATCTGTTGCAATGGACCCTTTGAAAACCTTCAGGAGGACACATCCTATGGCTTCAGAACTGTTAGAATGGACCCTTTGAAAACTTTCAGGAGGGCACATCATAGGTCTTCAGAACTGTTGCAATATACTCTTTGAAAACTTTCAGGAGGGCACATCCTAGGTCTTCAGATCTGTTGCAATGGACCCTTTGAAAACCTTCAGGAGGACACATCCTATGGCTTCAGAACTGTTAGAATGGACCCTTTGAGAACGTTCAGGAGGGCACATCCTAGGTCTTCAGATCTGTTGCAATAGACCCTTTGAAAACTTTCAGGAGGGCACATCCTAGGTCTTCAGAACTGTTGCAATATACCCTTTGAAAACTTTCAGGAGGGCACATCCTAGGTCTTCAGATCTGTTGCAAGAGACCCTTTGAAAACTTTCAGGAGGGCACATCCTAGGTCTTCAGAACTGTTAAAATGGACCCTTTGAAAACGTTCAGGAGGGCACATCCTAGGTCTTCAGAACTGTTAAAATTAACCCTTTGAAACTTTCAGGAGGGCACATCCTCGGTCTTCAGATCTGTTCAAATGGACCCTTTGAAACTTTCAGGAGGGCACATCCTAGGTCTTCAGATCTGCTAAAATGGACCTTTGAGAACTTTCAGGAGGGTACATCCTAGGTCTTCAGAACTGTTGCAATAGACCCTTTGAAAACTATCAGGAGTGCACATCCTAGGTCTTCAGAACTGTTGCAATATACCCTTTGAAAACTTTCAGAAGGGTACATTCAATGCCTTCAGAACTGTTGCAATATACCCTTTGAAAACTTTCAGGAGGGGACATTCAATGCCTTCAGAACTGTTGCAATATACCCTTTGAAAACTTTCAGGAGGGCACATCCTAGGTCTTCAGATCTGTTAAAATGGACCCTTTGAAACTTTCAGGAGGGCACATCCTAGGTCTTCAGATCTGTTAAAATGGACCCTTTGAGAACGTTCAGGAGCGCACATCCTAGGCCTTCAGATCTGTTGCAATGGACCTTTTGAGAACTTTCAGGAGGGCACATCCTAGGCCTTCAGGTCTGTTAAGATGGACCCTTTGAGAACTTTCAGGAGGGCACATCCTAGGCCTTCAGATCTGTTAAAATGGACCCTTTGAGAATGTTCAGGAGCGCACATCCTAGGCCTTCAGATCTGTTAAAATGGACCCTTTGAGAACTTTCAGGAGGGTACATCCTAGGCCTTCAGATCTGTTAAAATGGACCCTTTGAGAACTTTCAGGAGAGCACATCCTCGGCCTTCAGATCTGTTAAAATGGACCCTTTGAGAACGTTCAGGAGCGCACATCCTAGGCCTTCAGATCTGTTAAAATGGACCCTTTGAGAACTTTCAGAAGGGTACATCCTAGGCCTTCAGATCTGTTAAAATGGACCCTTTGAGAACTTTCACGAGCGCATATCCTAGGCCTTCAGATTTTTTTTTTTTTTTTTGTATACTGAATCGAGGCTCGTGAAAGAGCTGACAACCGCGAGGGAAAGACAGCACAGGGGGACCACGAGGGAAAGACAGCACAGGGGGACCACGAGGGAAAGACAGCACAGGGGGACCACGAGGGAAAGACAGCACAGGGGGACCACGAGGGAAAGACAGCACAGGGGGACCACGAGGGAAAGACAGCACAGGGGGACCACGAGGGAAAGACAGCACAGGGGGACCGCAAGGGAAAGACAGCACAGGGGAGAGAAAGACAGCACAGGGGGACCGCGACGGAAAGACAGCACAGGAGGACCACGAGGGAAAGACAGCACAGGGGGACCGCGAGGGAAAGACAGCACAGGGGGACCGTGAGGGAAAGACAGCACAGGGGGACCGCGAGGGAAAGACAGTACAGGTGGACCGCGAGGGAAAGACAGCACAGGGGGACCGTGAGGGAAAGACAGCACAGGGGGACCGCGAGGGAAAGACTACAGGGGGACCACGAGGGAAAGACAGCACAGGGGGACCGCGAGGGAAAGACAGTACAGGGGGACGGTGAGGGAAAGACAGCACAGGGGGACCGCGAGGGAAAGACAGCACAGGGGGACCGTGAGGGAAAGACAGCACAGGGGGACCACGAGGGAAAGACAGCACAGGGGGACCACGAGGGAAAGACAGCACAGGGGGACCATGAGGGAAAGACAGCACAGGGGGACCGCGAGGGAAAGACAGCACAGGGGGACCACGAGGGAAAGACAGCACAGGGGGACCGCGAGGGAAAGACAGCACAGGGGGACCGTGAGGGAAAGACAGCACAGGGGGACCGCGAGGGAAAGACAGCACAGGGGGACCGCAAGGGAAAGACAGCACAGGGGGACCATGAGGGAAAGACAGTACAGGGGGACCGCAAGGGAAAGACAGTACAGGGGGACCATGAGGGAAAGACAGTACAGGGGGACCACGAGGGAAAGACAGCACAGGGGGACCGCGAGGGAAAGACAGTACAGGGGGACCGCAAGGGAAAGACAGCACAGGGGGACCGCGAGGGAAAGACAACACAGGGGGACCATGAGGGAAAGACAGCACAGGGGGACCACGAGGGAAAGACAGCACAGGGGGACCACGAGGGAAAGACAGCACAGGGGGACCGCGAGGGAAAGACAGCACAGGGGATGAGGGAAAGACAGCACAGGGGGACCACGAGGGAAAGACAGCACAGGGGGACCACATTTAACAGATCTGTTCAAATGGACCCTTTGAGAACTTTCAGGAGCGCACATCCTTGGCCTTCAGATCTGTTAAAATGGACCCTTTGAGAACTTTCAGGAGCGTACATCCTTGGCCTTCAGATCTGTTAAAATGGACCCTTTGAGAACTTTCAGGAGCGCACATCCTAGGCCTTCAGATCTGTTAAAATGGACCCTTTGAGAACTTTCAGGAGGGTACATCCTAGGACTTCAGAACTGTAAAAATAGACCCTTTGAGGATTTTCAGGAGGGCACATCCTCGGCCTGCTGCACAGTTGGAAAACGGATGAAGGCGAAAACCAACCGGACGAACCAATGAGTTCTCAACAAACCTTCAACGTGACTTGCAGGTGGATAGGTCATCGTACATGAAGTTTAAAATCGATCTGAAATTGAGCACAGTTCCGGTAAGAAAAAAAAATAAGGTAAAAAAATTCCGTCTCCACTGATGTTTATGATACTCTTGACTGACGGGAACATCTGGTACAGGATCCAATTGCACATCGTGGGTGAATATTTCAGGAGGGGGGAAAATAGCTCTTAAGACTCCTAATTGTTGCACATAGAAATGTACAAAACTGTTTCATGGCCAAAATAATTAGTACATAAGTCTGATGACAAATTAGGTCTTTAGTAAGCTTTCCAGTAAAGGGGTTTTTAATATTGAGTAATTTGAATGCACTCGGTAAAGATTGCCAGTTGATTGACTTCATTTGATGGAATAATGTAAACAATGATAATAGCATGGAATTGTAAACAGCCCTGCTGTGCCCATATTAAACAAATCCAACACCCTTCACATCCTTTATGGTTACTCCATCTCACGACTCAACTTCCTCGCCCAAAACCCATCATGGGAAACTCATGAACACCGGTGGTCGGAAGAGAAATTCGGTCTGCAGACTGTTTTGTACGAGCCCTACCTTGCTCATGGAGCATCCATCCGTAGCCTGTTGAATGACACGATTCCCAACTGGGCTTCTGCGGCGGTACTCCACCATCTCAGGTCATCCTCCATCCATACCCGTGATCTTTTTCCTCCTCATTGGTCCTGCCCTACCTCTCCGCATCTCCTTGCTGGTTCTTTTTTTTTTTTTTTCCTTCTTTCTCCTCCTCTTCCTGTTTGTTCATCCCCTTGTTGTGTCCACATCCTGTCCCACAATGCATTGCCTTCTATCCTCTCGCACCTCACTATTCCATGAGACCAGACTTTATATTTCGCAAAAGTGGAAATTGCCGTCAAGGTACTTGTAGAAACAGAAATCATTCTGATCCCAATTTTTTTTTTTTAAGGTTTTCCTTCATATCCATTCGTCCTCCCAAGAGGTACTGTATATTATTTGAATCTGACTGGGAAAAACAGCAACAATGTTTCCAATGTTATTTTCATGCTTTCTGAAATACTTTACAGTCAAACTCAACGAGCCTGTCTTCTGGGACAATTAAGGTCTCTTACATATCCAATCAGGAAGGAGGAATCTGGCAAGGATACTGGTCCATAATGGTCTATTTGGCAGACAAGATATCTTAGAGGTATACATATTTGCCTCTGAGCTGTCTACCCTGGGTTCGAATCTCGATCCAGCTTTAAGTCAGCATCCTGATGTTTCACATGTCGGGCGAGCCGGAGCCCCAATCTTGGTAAAGTCATCGCCGGCATCCTGCCCAAATCACCTTCATTCTAACGTCGGGTAGTAGACTGGCAAATGATGATCCACATGTCTCAAAACACGGTGGAATTTTCAGCATCCATGAGTTATCGTGACACCCCCGGTTACCGAACAAGTCCCCTGGAAGATGGAATGCTCCGCAATACAATGTCTCCTTCTGCCACGAAAACCAGATGTCTGCTTTTAGATGCACTTAGGAAAATTATATTTCAAGATGGAATTGATGAGCTGTACATAGTGCAAGTCCCAGAGAATCTTAATTTTTAAAATCAGATCCCAACAGTCCATGGAACGGATCTAATGCATCAAACAATATTCTAACCTACGTATTTTATAGATTGCATCTATATGTTAATACAGAGCCCTAGGAATATTGAGTCACAATGTTTCTTAATCGTTTCTTTCAATTATTCCTCCGATATCTCCAACAAGTAGGCAGTGTTACATTTGATGAGAGAAAAGTATCATCTATTAAAAATGAATGAGTTGTGTTTGTGTGTGCGCGCTTGAGGCATATTTTTTTGTCTATTAATTACGTACGTCTGTTAATAAATTGTACCTTTTAACTATTTAGATTGCTGAGACCCCTTCGACCTTTGAAGACCCTTTAAGATCCTGTGTTGGTTTTGAAGACCAACAAAGACCCAGAGTCCCTGAAGACTCAAAAGTCCCCAAGGAACCAAAAGACCCAGTAGACCCAAAAGTCACCAAGGACGCAAAAGATCCAAAAGTCCCCGAGGACCCAAATTTCACTGGTGACCCAAAATACTCAAACGTCCCCAAGGACCCAAAAGACCCCGAAGTCCCAAAAGTCCCTGACGACCCAAAAGACCCAGAGGACCCAAAAGACCCAGAGAACCCAACAGACCCAAAAGTTCCCAAGCAACCAAAAGACTCTGAGGATCAAAAAGACCCCCAGAGTCTGGTAGGCAGGTATGCTACAAGGTGGTAAAGACCAATGCAAATTTGGTCCAATGGACTAACGGGCCCCCTAGTGCTAGAAAATGACTATGGTTATGGAATCCTACTAGAAAAAAACAGAGGAATCTCAATAAGGTAAACGATACATTTGAATGGGATATTTAGCGTGTGCAGCGAACTTCTCGCTGATATTTCAGGTTTTCGTGGCATGCTTCTTACCTTTAGATCTCGTTTTATACCCCCAACCTCGAATTCTGAAGCTACAAAGCAACGAGTGAGGAATGCTGCATTCCCTACTTATAGTAGCTAAAGTTTGAGAAGTATTTTTGATTTGTGAGACAATTTGATTCCAGGGCAACATGGTGCAGGTCGCCAGCGTGAACCCAAGTATCGTTCAAACTTCACCACAGTGACTATTACAGGGTTAAAGATATCGGTACTGCACTCATGTTTGTACTCAACGGATTTCTCTTGTCCACAATAGTAAGACTCTCCATTGATAATGTTTAAACAAACCAGCAGCACTCTGAGTGGGAGTACCCTTCTCGGCCCACCTCCGGTGAGCAATGTACTGCGGCACATTCTTGGAAATGCACTTTATAATGTTTGTCTTTTTTATGAAAGAAATTTTATTGATCACAGCCGATCATACTCTCTATCAGGGTAGGCACCTTATGGCCCTATGGGCTGAACCGTCCCGCAAAGAGATTCTGTCCAGCCAGACATCCTACAGACGTAAATGAACACTCGGTTTACTCTGCACACATTGCACATCACGTGCAGCAAATTTCACCTCCCTGCACCTTGTATTTATTATTTAAACAGAAATGCTTCTGCACACCGACCTTAAGGCTCGATTTGCAAGCCACCGTCTACAACTACAATGTAAGAGACATAATTACTCTTCGTTTGGTTGTTCAGAGTCCTTGGGGTATTTTGGGTCCTCTGGGTCTTTTGGATCCTCAGGGTCTTTTGGGTCTTCTGGGTCCATCGGGCCTTTTGGTCTAGCTGGGTATTTTGGGTCCTCGGAGTCTTTTGGCTCTTCAGGGTCCTTGGGGTATTTTGGATCCTCGGGTCGTTTGGATCGTTTGGATCCTTGGGGTCTTTTGGGTCCTTGGGGTCTTCTGGGTCCATGGGGCCTTTTGGGTCTTTGGGTCTATCAGGGTATTTTGCGTCCCCGGAGTCTTTTGGCTCTTCAGAGTCCTTGGGGTCTTTTGGGTCCTCTGGGTCATTTGGGTCTTTTGGATCCTCGGGGTCTTTTGGGTCCTTGTGGTCTTCTGGGTCGATGGGGGCTTTTGGGTCTTTGGGTCTATCAGGGTATTTTGCGTCCTCGGAGTCTTTTGGCTCTTCAGAGTCCTTGGGGTCTTTTGGGTCCTCTGGGTCATTTGGGTCTTTTGGATCCTCGGGGTCTTTTGGGTCCTTGTGGTCTTCTGGGTCCATGGGGGCTTTTGGGTCTTTGGGTCTATCAGGGTATTTTGGGTTCTCGGAGTCTTTTGGCTCTTCAAGGTTATTGGGGTCTTTTGGATCCTCAGGATCGTTTGGATATTTAGGATTCTTGGGATCTTTGGGTTCTCCTCGGTCCTTCGGGTATTTTGGGTCCTCGTAGTCTTTTAATCGGTGGAGACATAGTCGTGTTCAAAGATTGCCCATTCATTAAAACCCCACTCAAATCCTAAAGCACTACTCGAAGCCTTTACATCTTACTATAATTCACCAAATGTCCGTCTGTCTGTCTGTCCGTCCGTTCGAAGGTACCGCAGAAACGGCTGAACCGATCACAACGATATTTTGGATAGGTAATCCTGGGATCTCCAGGAGTAAAATAGGCTATATTGTTTTTCCAATTTCAGCTTTGACCTCCAGCATTTTCAGGTTTGGACTCCCGCATAACGTTATTTTCCCGGGTGCCGCACAAACTGCTGCAACGAATGCTGCACATCTGCACCGATCGCTGCAAAGCTGCACCAATTGGCTGCCCCGATCGGACTCAGTGACCTCGGACAAAGACCTTTTATAAGGACATGGGTTGAATCCCTGGTTGAGAGAATACCAACCCACCCCCTCCCTGCCATCACGGCCATCTCTCCAACTCACAATCCCACGAGATATGCGGAAAGGACGACCCAAAACCAATTATCTTCTTTTTGATTCGTATATAAACATCATTAAAAGTAAATAATGACCTCAGCCAAAGTTCAAACGATGTGGGTTTAATCTCTACGAGAGAATTCCACATAGCTATTTGGGCGGTGTATAAGCCAACAGATCACTGTCTCCGTCGATCTTGCCGAGGCTGTAACACCTATCGGCTCAAAATCCTTTTAACTGTTGACTTGGTAGTTTTTACAATGAAGGAAACATTAACAATGTTGTTAAAAGTTTATTTTGTGATTAATTGGAGTTATGTTGTTTGGAATGAAAAAAGAGATATCGAGTTCAAGTGAATGACGACATGCCGTGATGGTTTCTACTTTCTGAACGTGAACTTCGCGGATCACCATAAGCAGGTTCGCCACGGACCCACAATCGATGTTTCTATACGTGAACGTACCCG
This sequence comes from Myxine glutinosa, assembly GCF_964187855.1. NCBI lineage: Eukaryota > Metazoa > Chordata > Myxini > Myxiniformes > Myxinidae > Myxine > Myxine glutinosa. The sequence continues at coordinate 31,402,310 of NC_136269.1, read as the reverse complement.
TTTGTTTGCGAACGGGTACGTTTTTCATGAAAGTCCTTCACGAACTTGCTGTCCATGTCTGATGTGCGACTGAAGGTGCTACAGGAATGTGGAATTTGTTGGTTTCATGCTTTAGCATTCGCTGTATCTGCATTGCCTGTTTGCTTCTGGCCTCCCACTCGTGCGTCACACGGGTATCTCACTAGTTTGGTTAATTCGTTCAGGATGCCGATGACAACTTGCTGAGTCTACGACACAGTGGGATCTTTAACGTCCACCAACTAATGCTGGCAGACAAAAAACCCCCCAATTGTGCTTCCTTTCAAGGAACATTGCTCCAACCTGTCTGACAAATAAAAGCTTGTTCCACTCCTTGAGTAGTTTTTTTATTATCAGATTATAGCACGTATTAAGGAAAACATAGCCCTCTTTTGCAGTATGTCCTCCATTTTATTCAAAGGCCGCAACCTGCCATTCTGGTGATCCTGTTGCAGCATCACGGAGTATGCTTTGACTTGCCAGAACTTGCTGACGTGATGGCGGCATGTTTGCGACGCTGGGGATGTTTTTCCAACAGGAAATGACGTGTGCCATTAGAAAATAAGGTCCCATAATAACCAACATGTAGTTAATATAAAAGCACCTGAGCAGTTCTCACCAGTGTAGTCGGGTAGCAGCACCCGGTAATTTGGTGCCATTTTGGCGCGTTCTGGATTCTCCGCAACCGTAACTGCAACCACGAGGCGCCATGATAGTTGCTATTAATCTGCAATTGCCTTGCAGCAACATGCTAATTGTGTCCATTTAATTGAAAGTACCACCAAAGGCAATGGGTGAAAGAGGAGGTCAGCGACAGCAGTGCATCTGCGAGTGTTTTGACTTCAGAGCACTCTCTTTGCATACTGACAGACAGCCCTCGCCAAGTCGGCAGGCGGTTGAGCTCCATCCGTCTCTCTCTGGCCCATTAAGCTGCCCGATTAGGGCCCAGCCATTAGTCCGCGCTCTAATTGAGTCTTTTCTCTGCACCTCTGCTCCCACATCAATCCTGATGGCAATTAAGCGAATCTGAGTGTTTAGGCCGAGGGCCTTCCGGGTTTTCTCACATCGCATAGCAAACTTTGCCTTTATCGAGGGGGTACACATTTTGAGTGTCTGCACAAAGCTCAAGGTGAAATAATGCCATCTTCAGAGCCACGTGGTACTGCGGCGCGGGCAGGAGAGCGGTGGCATCGCGGTAGGCGAATGCCAATTTGAAGACCCCATTTCAAGGTAGCATTTCTGGCATTCCCTCCTGAAGTTATTCTTGAAGTTATTCTGAACTTGATGTTCTTGATTCATGGGCAGGCTGATATTTCTGGGGAATGATGGTCCGACATTTAGCCATTACTGTGTCTTATCTTTGGCCTGGTGTCCTTGTTTACAAATGAAGCGATGGGCTGGCAGTGGAAGTCATAAAATGTCACGGTCTGTGTGCGTTTTTCATTACAGTGCTGTGTCCACATCATATAGGGAGTGCGTACTGAGGGCTATTAGCCCGGGGCTGTTTCTGTAGTATTAAGCCGATTACGCTGATTGTGAAGGCCATGAAAGTGTGTGCTTCTCTTGTGTATCTGGGATTTAATTAGAGGGCAGCAGCTATGTAGGAAATACACTCACCCTTGTGTTGTTATGTGTCGACCCCTTTGTTTCTGCCCTTGGTCATGGAATTATCACAACAACAAAAGGATAATTGCAACTCCAGAGGCTTTGTTTCTTTACTTCCTATAAAATGGTGGCTCGTGGAAGAGCCAGACGACGGTGGACGAAAAGGAAACGCACAGACAGCGGCAAAAACAAGCAGGAGATAAAGAAACAGGAAAAGACGAATTGGAGGAAAACACAGCAAAAGCCTCACCTCGCTCTTCCATGAGCCTCGACCTTTTCAATAAAACAATGAATAAAAGCAGATCCACATGAGACCTCCAAAAGCATGTAGTCTAGACTTATAGACACAAAACCCAGTACAAAAATACACGTGAAGGTACTCAAAGGGATGCGGAAGTACATCATCGCTTTAACGCATTAACCTGAACACTTTTTTTTAAGGAAAAGAGAACAGAAAAGGGAAGAGAGGATTGACAAGACAAAATAAGAGGAGAGAGGAAGAGAGGTGATGGGGGGGGGGGGGGGGGGTGCAAAACGAGAAGAGTGGAGAGGAGGTAAACAGAGGATGAGAGATGGGAGAAGAGAAGATGGCAAAACAACACGGAACCTGAATCTGAACTTTAACCGGAACCAGAGCGAGTGAGCGGGAGTGACGGGTGCTTAGAAAAGGTATTTGTGTTATTGTTTCGGTTATTATCACTGATTTGTGTTCATGTGACCAGAATGGCAACATTGTTTGTAAAAACAAAAAAACTTGTATGTTTAATGTCGGCCATACTGTAGCCTACACCTGAGTGTACTCAAAGCTTCACAATGTACTCAAAAGTAGTATGTTCCAAAAAAATATTCCTTTATAGTTTTGACAAACTGCAACAATATTGGAATAACTAAATAAAATAATATATAAAATAAAATAAAAATTTAACATTTGTTTTTCAAATGATTTCATCATAGTTCATCGAAAAGACTTCACTTTAAATTTGAACGACACTGGGTAGAACGCATACCTCCACCGGGCTGAACTCACTGATGGGCCGGATCTAGATTCGCACCTGAACTAAAGTCGAATCGGCTTGTTCGTGTCACTTACCCAACTTATTCACAAAGTTTTGTCCTAAGTCGTCCACAACTTTTTGAAATATCGTGGTATTTATTGTTTTTGGCCCAATCAATCAATGGTGAAGAATGACTTAAACCATTTAAAAATTCTTATATCCGGATTCGGATCTTCATCAAAATTGAATAAATCAGTCCTCGTCACACACGCAATCTGTCCACTAAGTTTGGCCTGAACAAAAAAAAAAATTGAACCCGAGTGGTGTATAGGTAACAAACCGCTGCCTCGATCACTCCCGAAAATCTTCTTCTTCTTTTTTCTTTCCCTTTAAGAAATATATAAGCTCCAATTTTTTAGGACTTTCAACCAGCACAAGAATAAAAGGCTTCTTTGTTTTGTTTTTATTTAGTGGTATTTTTAGCACGGACTTCTGCTCGTTTTAACATAATAGTGCTAATGATCGGTTTGACCACCTTCGCCCACTCGGATTTTTGTTGATCGATTGTGACCCAGTGAACATTTCCATGACTTGGGTAATTGTTATACATTTGTGGCTCGGCTGGCTCCACATGATGCATCTAATGAGAGCTTTTCCTTCCTAATGCATGCATTTTTTTTATTGTTGAAACTCAAGAACTTTGGAGGAAAGTTTGTAATTGGGATAAACCCTATTCACTGGAGTTTGCAGAAGCACGTCACTGAAATGGAATGCAAAACCAACTTTCGGGCAGCGGATGGCTTTCGTCAGGGACTACAGGGACCGTGTGTGTGGAGACGTGAAATTCCTCCACCGTCATTAGTGATTTCATATTGGATGAGGATTCAACTACTACTTCGGCTCCCTGGTTGTGTCGCTCCTGAGGTGTCGGCGTGCCACCCATATGGTGTATTAAGGAACAAATTTGGAATTTGTCCCAGGGTTCTGATAATGGGAATTTTTACATCAACCAACTATTGTTGACAGATTGGTCCTCAGCTTAACATCCATCCAAGGGACTCTTTGGTTGGCAATTTTCTGCCTGCGAAGCTGTAGTCTGATGGTTTATAGTCGGGCCGAGAAGCCATCCCAGACAACTCCGATCAGAGGCAAACGCTGTACCTCTGCGCCACCTTGTCGGAGTAAACCCTTGTAAAGCGAAGGAGCAAGATACACCCGCTATATCTCATTCGCACTGCAACACTCCCCCCTCTCTTCCCCTCTCTGCTTCCCCCTCTCCCCATCTTGTCTCCCGTTCCCTTTATTTCGCCTTATGTGTCCGTTTGTTGTTTTTTTTGTCATTAATGTTAGCTCTTACACGAGCCTCGACATTGTACACAAAAAAAATAAAAACATTCCATTCCAGGAACAGCGTAACTCCGACTAAACCCCGCCTTCAACCAGGCTACTAAAGTGCATAAACGGAACGCTTTAACAGGTCTTCCCATCTAACAATCTGAGTGCGTTGTAATGCAAACATCATGTTCCCAGCCCACTGTCATCACGATGTTGCTGTTTCAGATGCATTTCCTGCACTTCGACAGGAAGTCGGGGCAGGAATTTGTAATTTGTTCAGGTTGCTCACCTAATCTTCGCGAAGGATTCCGTGGGATCTCTGACGTGTACCAACTAATGTTGGCAAATGGATGCCCAGGTTAACAACCTATCGATGGACGGCACGCGCACAGTGATGCCTCTTCCAACATGTGAAACACCAGGGAATGACAGTTTATAGCCGAGTCGAGATTCCAACCGAGCTCGGTCGCTCAGGGGTAAATGTGTGTACCTCGTGGCTATCCTGGCAAGCCCAAACACAGTCGACAACACTAAAACAGAGTACGGGAAGAATATCAACCTTCATTTTGTGAGCGTACAAAATGGCTTTGTGCATGGTGTCATGCCTGACAAACTGTAAAATAATCAGTCCCTGGCAAGCCATGAGGAAGAAGATAGGATCTTGGGATTTACTCTCACACGGATCCTGGCAGATTCGAGGCTGCGAAGCAATTTAACTCTCACATGGGGGAACATTTTCATCGGGGCAAAAAAAATCTTCGTTTCATCCAGCATGTAGCAATGTGTCTACTACAAACTGAACATGATTACACATTACGCTCACCTAACTACCATTCCATGTGAGCAGCCAGATACTTCCACAGCTGCTGGTGCATCGGAACCAGGACAAGTGAAGATGTGGTTAAAGTTCCGTTTACCATAGTCTTCTGCTTACTCATGGGAACGTCATCTGTTCCAGAAACGTCATTATTGCCAAACAGCTTGATAGATTATATATCTATATATATATATTATATATGTATAAATCCATTCCAGGATACTATATAAGAGAGCCCTTGGTCTGTCTGTGTGTCTGTCTGTGTGTCGCCATTTTTCTCAGATGGCTGAACGGATCTTCGTCAAACTTTCAGAGGTTCATCAGTGAGTGCCTGGGAGTGTTTCAGGCCAAAATAAAAATATTTTAAAAACATTTGAAAAACAAAAGTTCATTTTTATGGATTATTTATTTAAAAATAATAATAATAATAATAATAAATCGCTCGATAGTGCCTAAGCCTTTTAAAATTAATGACAGTTATATACAAGTGCACATTCACATAAATAAATACAAAACAATCACCAGACATTTGAACACAAATAAATCAAAGAATTCCAGAAGTGTACGAAGTTGGAAGTACGGCTTCTTCCTCTTCCTGATCTGCATCACACTTAACTCAGAAACGTGATGAACGGCACATTCAGCAGCACATATTCAACGAAAAGTTGATGAATCCCCTTCCACTCCCTTCCTCACCCCTCCCTTTCCTGCCTCCTCCCTCCTCCCTCCAATAATTTTTGGCCAATGTTGCTGCGATTATTATTACTCCCACACTTTTTGAAAAAGACAGGGGGAATATTGTAATTGGCTCCGTCCGTCTGTCTGTCTGTTCGTCCATCTGTCACACTATCTCCTCCTAAACAGTTGGGCATAAATTCACCAAACTTTGTGGTTACAATCACCAAATGGCACGAAGGTGCGAGAGCCGTATCATTTTGGCCCCGCCCCCTGGGGAATGGTTAAAAGGTCGAATACCAAAAAATGCAATTACTGGAACATTTTAAAACTTTTTAAATGAAACTTTGCATTTGCAATCAACATTAGGGTGCATGAAATGTGTTACGATTTTTTTTCACCCCTGTTTCATGCCCCAGAGGGTGGGGACTAAAGGTCACAGGGGTAAAAATGGGAAAAATATTTCAATTCAAAATTTGATATTGGGTCGTTCCTGGTGGAACTTTTTGCTTTATGTGGGAAGCATGGGGTTTCAAGATGCCGTGCCATCAACTTCACTCTAGTTTCTATTAATATTTTTATTATTTATTTTTCAACATCTCTACATGCTTCTTTAAAACATACTTTTGTTGTTCGATGTATGACGTTTGTCCACAAGGATGGTGAAGATACAGTATAACAGCTGCCAACTGAGGTTAAAATGCATTTTAAAGAATATTATTTGGAGGTGACTCAGGATTGTGTGACTCAAGGTAAGGTTGGTTGTCTGGTTGCGTGATTAAAGACTTGTTTCATTCCCACACTTGGCAAGCATGTCGAGTATGTCAAACACCCCCCTCCACCATCATGATGAGCTGAGGGAGACCTTCCTCCTGCATGACTTAAAATTGGCAAGTTTAAGGTAAGGTAAGGATTGTGTGATGAAGGATTGTGATCAGAATTGCATATCTACTGGCTGCTCAAAGATGAGAGGCCTGGAAGGATAGCTCAGACTTTAAAAAGTATTCACACTCATCTTTCAGCTGTCTAGCCTGGGTTCGAATCCCGACCCAACTATAAACGGTCGTCCCGGTATTTCACAAGATTCATCAATGCGTGTGCCATCCCTCGGATGGACGTTAGGCCAGGTGTCCCATCTGCTGGCATCAGTTGGTGGACATTAATAATCCCATGTGGTAATTCATGAAAAGTAGGTGAGCGCACTGACCAAATTAGAAAATTCTTGCTAAAAATCACCTCCAGTGAAGGCCTGGCCTGCCAATGTTCGAGAAAGATCTATGCCTAAAACATAGGGTTAGCGGACCTCAGAAAAATGTGGGAATAATTGTGGCCGCTACATAGGTAGAACAGGTTTGCTAACACGAGCATGATGGGTCCCTTACCAATGTTTACCGATATTTGTAGCTCTATTTCTAAGACAAACACAGAGGAATAGTTTGCACTTAAACTCTCACATATAAACGCCATTCATCTATAGTTCAGAACATCCCACTGCTAATGTCCATTGGCAGTAGAAATTGCAGGGTACTCATTTTCTCCAACAAAACTGCCTTTTAAAAATTACTTTCCTAATAATTCCAGGGTGCCACAGGCTAAGTTACGAACTGAACTGCATTTAACCTGCAGGCTGCCAACATTTTAACGGTTTTTTAGGCGCCAGTGCATTAAATTCCCGCCCCAGTTAACAGTCGCTTGAGGGAAAGTGCTTCAAAAAGTCTCAAAAAAGAAGACTTCCAGGGCAGAACTTGACATGAAATTGTTGAGAATTATCCAAAAGCAACCGTGTAATTATCATTCAGTTAACTGCAGTTAACACGAAGACATATGGAAATTGAATATCAAGCCACTTGACTCAAAGTGTGAGCCAAAGCCGAGAACTGTTGTGAAAAGGCTTCTGCGACTTTGGGAAAACCATAGTACGAGCAACATTGGAATACTGCAACTCCTTGTGGTGCCCTATGTGTGGTGCTGGTGGTGGTTCATATGCATCCTGGGCCTACTTGGTTGCATCATTTTCTAGGGGCACAACTGCGCCGCTGATGCAATGTCCCCCATTACCAGTGACATAGAAGACCATCTTCTGATGCGGAGAGCTGCCGAAGCAGTTTCCTTGGCTATTTGGCACAACCAATCCTGGACTCGCCACTCCGACGCAGGATATTTGAACGGCTCATCCTTCCCAGCTGGCTGGTACTCATTTTGCTGACCTCAGAAGGATGACAGACTGAGACAACCCACCTGGTATTAAATCAATGAATGGCTTTACAGGAGCTTCAACACAGGACCCTAAGATCTCAAGCCAGCCACCTTAACCGCTAAGCCAACACCAGGCTTCCTATGTGTGAGAAGGATGAGGATCTCCTCAAAAAGGTCCAACAAATGGGCAACCAGACTGCTACCTGTCCTACAAAACTTAAAATATTTGGACAGATTGAGAGCATGGAAGTTGCTTACACTAGTATATCGGAGATAACGGGCGAACCTCATCCAGATATTCAAAATCTTTAAGGAAATCGACCGCATTGATGTCCAGAAATTCAATGTGATGGATGAGTGGTCGAGAACTAGAGGAGGCAACACTGCAGATCCCAAGAAAGACAAAATGCTTTCTCTGTCCTTAGTGTTAACAAATGGATTGTACTTCCGGTATACGTTATCAAAGCAACTACCATCAACTAAATATGCACTGGAGAAACATTGGGATGACAATCCACGGAAATAAGGTCCTTATCAATGAGGTTCCAATACAAGGGACGAATATAGTCAATACTTCAAGTCTCGCCATTCCGTGAATCCAGTAAGCTAATCCAGTAGACAAAATATCCGTACCTCAAGATGCGATCAGCGGCACAATTCCTCATTAATCCTGGTAGAACACGCAAGTGATAAAACAGTGGGATCATTTGAATCTTCCTTCTATCCATACAAACTCGATGGCTCATGGAAGATCTGGATGATCGGGGATGGAGGGTGGAAAAATATTTGTAGAAAATATTCCATTGTGGAAAAATATTTGTAGAAAATATTCCATTATGGAAAAATATTTGTAGAAAATATTCCATTGTGGAAAAATATTTGTAGAAAATATTCCATTGTGGAAAAATATTTGTAGAAAATATTCCATTGTGGAAAAATATTTGTAGAAAATATTCCATTGTGGAAAAATATTTGTAGAAAATATTCCATTGTGGAAAAATATTTGTAGAAAATATTCCATTATGGAAAAATATTTGTGGAAAATATTCCATTGTGGAAAAATATTTGTAGAAAATATTCCATTGTGGAAAAATATTTGTAGAAAATATTCCATTATGGAAAAATATTTGTGGAAAATATTCCATTGTGAAAAAATATTTGTAGAAAATATTCCATTGTGGAAAAATATTTGTAGAAAATATTCCATTATGGAAAAATATTTGTAGAAAATATTCCATGATGGAAAAATATTTGTAGAAAATATTCCATTGCGGAAAAATATTTGTAGAAAATATTCCATTGTGTAAAAATATTTGTAGAAAATATTCCATTGTGGAAAAATATTTGTAGAAAATATTCCATTGTGGAAAAATATTTGTAGAAAATATTCCATTGTGGAAAAATATTTGTAGAAAAGATTCCATTGTGGAAAAATATTTGTAGAAAATATTCCATTGTGGAAAAATATTTGTAGAAAATATTCCATTGTGGAAAAATATTTGTAGAAAAGATTCCATTGTGGAAAAATATTTGTAGAAAATATTCCATTGTGGAAAAATATTTGTAGAAAATATTCCATTGTGGAAAAATATTTGTAGAAAATATTCCATTATGGAAAAATATTTGTTGAAAATATTCCATTAAGGAAAAATATTTGTAGAAAATATTCCATTGTGGAAAAATATTTCTCAGAAAGATGATATTTTGCAACTATGAAGCCAATTATAATTTTGAGTCCACAGCAGAGTAGGTAGGGTTTGGGCAGATCGTAGTTGGCAATTCCTCATTCTGAAGGAAGATCAATGTTCAATGCCACTATGATTTATTTTTGCATTTGCTTGCAGATGAGGTCCGTTGGTCAGATAGGTTGCTTGCTGAGTCTGGTTTGAGCAGGTCTGATCGAGGGTCTAATACCTGTTAATATCTACATGAAGCTCAGGATGCGAAACAAAACCGGGGACGTTATACCTGCCCTAGGAAACCCCAAACCACACCGTTGGTCAGGTATGGTTCTATAGCTACTGACACCAAGCTAGGTCTCCCCTGCTTATTTGTAGAGATCCATAAATGGCTGATTTGCAAAAACGAGATTTGAGGTTTTGCAAAAAAATCTGTTTTGAAAAAATATTCTGATGACGGGACACAGGTGTTTGAACAAAGAAAGTTTGTAAAAGTGGAGTGGATCCCATAAAGAAAACGAGGTGATTTGTTTGGACTCTTTAGGAAGTCAACATGACTGAAGGACAAATGATTCAATCAGCCCTTGTACCCATCGTCCAAGTGAATGTGTAATGACGTCAGCTTGGTCTGTCTCCTTCCCCACACCACCGAACTGAGAGTGAGCACGTGCTAGGTGTGAACGCCACAGGCACGTGCCGCATGAGGTGGAGGGCTGTGGGGAGGAGCCTCTTTGCTCAGTTGTGATTTTAGGTGTGAACGAGGTACGAGAAAACTGACACGTGAATCAGGCTTGATGGCTGTACACCTTCCCACCCACTGAGCAGGTGCCACCATGACAAGGTGATCAATTGGCTAATGGATCCTCAACCCATTATCTGATAACTTGTTCATTGGTACCATTAGACCAGATCCATAACAGTATAATAGTTATAGTATAAAGTATCATGCTTTCATAGTTAGCTTATAAAGTACCACGGTATAATAGTCAAGTTAAAGGTATCCTGGGATAATGCAGCAATTACATGAGAAAGTGTCTTGGTATAGTTGTTATATCATGGTATAGTCAAATTATAAAGTACCAAGGTTGGCAAGGTATAAATAGTCAAATTAGAAAGTACAATGATATAATCGTGAAATTAGAAAGTACTATGGTATAATAGTCAAATTAGAAAGTACCATGGGTTAATAGCCAAATTAGAAATTATCATGGTATAATAGTCAAATTAGAAAGTATCATGGTATAATAGTTAAATTAAAAGTACCATGGTATAATAGTGAAATTAGAAAGTACCATAAGGTATAATAGTCAAATTAGAAAGTATCATGGTATAATAGTGAAATTAGAAAGTATCATGGTATAACAGTTATAATATAAAGTATTATGCAGCATAATAGTTATATTATAAAGTATTATGCAGCATAATAGTTAAAATATAAAGTATTGTGGTATTATTATTAATATTATTATTATTATTGGAAAGTATCATGGTATAATTGTTTATATTGAAACCCTCACTTCCCAAGCCACATCTTCCAAATATCGATCTCCCCAAAAGCCTCAACAATCCAGAAAGTATTGGTATGAATTTGGGGTAGGGGGGACTATCTAGATCCAGGTATATCTGCATAGGTAGATGCTCCGATGATCGTGATAGAAGAACCATCTCGATGTACAGTAAGTCAGGGACCTGTAGCCCGGATGTCGGATAAGTTGGATATTTGTCCCTGTTACGAGGGGGCGGGGCATGCCAATTAGTTCAGGGATTATGGGTAAAATTCCCTTGTATGTCATCCCCCCCTGTCGCTATCCCATTGTCCCTTTTGGCACCGCACCATAGACACTTAGCTAGGCCCTTAGCTGCACACATTAATTAATTTCCCTCCGCCACAATATGACTGACCGGAAGAACAAACTCCAAGCCGCCGCGCAATACGCTACCATGGCGATGGAACATCGAGCAGGCAGGCTGAGGCCACACCCACCTCGCGATTGATAGACACCAAGGGTTCGCTGGGCAGATGACATCACTGGAAGGAAGCGGCAGAACTGATTGGCGAGCGACCGATGGCATCAGACAGAAGCGACGCGGCCATTGGTGGAGAGAGCGCTGACGTCACACCGCAAGTGAGAAAACGACTCGCTCGCCGGCATTTTCCCTCTTCTCGTTTTGACCTCCTTCCTGCCCGGACCTCTTTTCCCTTTGCTGCCTCGTGATTCCGCTCTCTCGACCGCTTATCATTTTTCGCCACCTTCACCCTCAACTCTCTCTCTCTCTCTCTCTCTCTCTCTCTCTCTCTCTCTCTCTCTCTCTCTCTCTCTCTCTCTCTCTCTCTCTTCCCTGTTGAAAACGTTGGGTGCATCGTGGTTCTGGGCCGAGTCCAGGAAGACGTGGACGGATCCAGGCACGGCCGGAGGAGTGAGCTGACACGACCCGTTCGAGTCGCGCGGAATGCCTGTGGCGCGCCGGCGGACGGGACCGGGGCGAACGGGTGGCTCATTGGGGCCTGGCAGCACGCGAACGAGGCGGACTGAGGCCTCCTTCCCGCCAAACACGGAGCCGCGTCTGACGGCAAGTTTGGGGCCTGGACGACTGCGGACAGAGATAAGACGCACATTCACAAACACAACAGTTCCTTTAATTTATTCTCTTCCCTCGTCCGTGTGCAAATCTGTGTGTAGGAGCGCTCATTAGAGGGGATTTAGTTATCGGGGCGTCCTTTGTTATCGGGTTCCGTTAATAAATATTCCTTTTGTACATTCTAAATTCCGTGTTCGTGTGAGTTTAATTGTTTGCAGGGGTGAAGACGCCTGCGGCCGTGAAGGTAAGTCAGCATTCTTCATTCCGTCTCGCATATGATCCGCCACCAATTGGAAACGCCTCCAAGTAAGCTCGAATCCATCCGTGGACGCTCTGTCTTAACTGAGAGCCGTCCGCACGACAGTATCAAGATATTCAGTAATGGAAATTTACAGTTATAAAACTATGTACTCAGACTCTAATGCATTATCAGAATGTATGTGTATTATGCTATTGTAATTAAAGTTGCTAACAGGAGGCCTATTATTTCATTCTTGGCAAACACACTAGCACCACAAGCATGCGTAGTCTTTCAAAACTAGTTTGTATGTGATTACTTCGGCCATGACCTTTGAGCTTTAGATCTAAAAAAAATAAATCAGCTTACAGCTTTTCATTGGTGAACCAACTCAGTGACCCAATATTTAAATTCTTAAAGCTTCAGATGAATTGGACGAAAATTGATGATTTATGCAACCTTGACCTTTGATCTAAAAAAAAACAATCGTCTCCTATCTTTTGAATAGTGCACCAATTCTGTGACCTGATATGCAAATTCTTTATATTTCAGGTCAATAGGGTGAAAATTGGTGATTTTACACCACCTTGACCTTAGACCTTTTGATCTAAAAAAAACAGCTTCTAACTTTTGATTGGTGAAACAATTCAGTGTACACAATATGCAAATTCTTTAAATTTCAGGTCAATCGGATGAAAATTGATGATTTTATGTGATGCTGAGCTTTGACCTTTTGATGGAATTATTAATTTGTCCTCTCCATATTCTCATAATAAAGATTTGTCCAAAATTTGACAAAACTCAAATGGTAAAAAAGTTACTTCCCAGACAGCAGACATGCATACACACGCGTGCACGCGCACACACACACACACACACACACACACACACACACACACACACACACACACACATGCGCACACACACACACACACGATAGCAAAACCCGGTCTGGAAAGCGTGGGTCTGGCTAATAAAGACCTAGCTCACACTAGTTTTTACAACAGCATTTATGTCATAAAATTATAACGATATAACTGATGGACTTTGATCATGTGACCACCTACGGAATACAACTTGTCTGAATAAATGAGTGCTTATTACAGACTTTCCTGCACTTTTTGTTATAAAATAACGACCGCAAAATCATATCATAATTTCTACCTACAATTCATCCACAATGCAAACACTACTTCCATGAAATTATAAAATACTTCATTGCACACTGTGCAACTGCTCATGCATCTTGAAGTCAATGTCCTTTACACAATGTCCATTGTGTCAAAAGTCAATAAGTCAATAAGTGATTGTTGAGAATTACTTGATCTCAATATTTAGCTTTAGCTGGGCGGCTTAGCTAAAAAATTCGGATCGATTGTGCCTTTTCCCTTAAAAGCATGAAACTTGGCACATGGCTAGAATACCCGAAAAGAAAGATTTTTAGTCCAGGGGGCATCCCCAATTTCACCCCATATGGCGGCCATCTTGAAATTCAGGATGGCCGTCATACAAGACCTGTTTTGATGAATATCTCCATAATTAGAACAGATATCAAAATGGTTGAAGTGCCTATACCTACATTTTTAGGGTCTAGGAATCCAATGGCAACATAAAATATTCAATAGTATATGGCAGCCATCTTGAAATCCAAGATGGCCGCCATAACAGACCTGTTTTGATGAATATCTCCATAATTAGAACAGCTATCTAAATGGTTGCAGTGCCTACACCTACATTTTTAGGGTCTAGGAATCCAATGGTAACATAAAATATTAAGCAGTCATATGAAAATATTAATTTTGCATAGTATCATGCATACTGGGAATGCATATAAATACTCTTAACAGGTTGGCATTCTTCAGTGATTAAAAGTGTCTATGACATCGCAGACTGTAACTGTGCCATCTTGTGGTTTTCTAGTCTTTGCTGCATTCTCCATCACATGCGCAGAGAGAAGTACAGGGAAGTGCAGCTTTCTTACACCGGCAACGACCAGTACATCCTTTTTTGCACCCACACTTAACAAGTTCATTGCAGATCTTTGCAGCCTCTGGAAGTGTTGTCCATATTGGTTTGAACTGGCCAGCAGACGTTTTTTGCCAACCACATTCAGTGGGGCTTGGTAGATCAGGCTTAGCATGCAATGCTGTCCCCAGCATAGTGCGCCTTGGTATACTGCCCGCTTTACGTGCTGCACAAGGGCATCATGTGTTGGTGGAATTGATTCCACAGGTCTGCCCTTCTTTGCAAACAGTTTCTTTCGTACAATGTTAATGTCAGTAGCAGTACTTGTGCGATCATACAACAGAATAACAAATCTCTCAATGACGTTCATGCAGGTTTCAGTTATGTCTGTGCTCTGGTGGCAAATTTCTGCTAGTACCTCTGTGAGCTCAGGGAATGATTCCCACACATTCCATGCAGTTACCTTTCCACGCCCATTAAACGCTGAAGAAGTGTCACACCCTGTTAGTGCATGAAACATGGGGAGGGCTTTAGATTTCTCAGGGCCAAGAGCTGTGGCTATATCATGTGCAGAGATAAATCGCATGTTCTTGCCTGTCCCAAATTGTAACCATATCATCACTGAAAGCTTCTGGGATGCTGTGACTGCAAGCACGACAACATCTGTGTCCACAGTTTGTATGAGGACCTCACAATGCCCTCTCTGTGTTGCATCAGCAGCATGTAGGAACATCCGACCATCTGCCTCTTCCTGAGTGCATGGGGAGAGTGATTCTAGATCAATGCGTGGTGGAGCAGTAAGAACCTCTGTATCAAGTGTGACAACTAGCTCCTTGCGCTGGTCTTCAAATGATTTAATTGTTTCATTGGAAAGGAAGCTGAAGAGTTCACGCTTGTTTTCATCAACTGTTCGAGTTGATGAAAACAAGCGTGAACTCTTCAGCTTCCTTTCCAATGAAACAATTAAATCATTTGAAGACCAGCGCAAGGAGCTAGTTGTCACACTTGATACAGAGGTTCTTACTGCTCCACCACGCATTGATCTAGAATCACTCTCCCCGTGCACTCAGGAAGAGGCAGATGGTCGGATGTTCCTACATGCTGCTGATGCAACACAGAGAGGGCATAGTAAGGTCCTCATACAAACTGTGGACACAGATGTTGTCGTGCTTGCAGTTACAGCATCCCAGAAGCTTTCAGTGATGATATGGTTACAATTTGGGACAGGCAAGAACATGCGATTTATCTCTGCACATGATATAGCCACAGCTCTTGGCCCTGAGAAATCTAAAGCCCTCCCCATGTTTCATGCACTAACAGGGTGTGACACTTCTTCAGCGTTTAATGGGCGTGGAAAGGTAACTGCATGGAATGTGTGGGAATCATTCCCTGAGCTCACAGAGGTACTAGCAGAAATTTGCCACCAGAGCACAGAGATAACTGAAACCTGCATGAACGTCATTGAGAGATTTGTTATTCTGTTGTATGATCGCACAAGTACTGCTACTGGCATTAACATTGTACGAAAGAAACTGTTTGCAAAGAAGGGCAGACCTGTGGAATCAATTCCACCAACACATGATGCCCTTGTGCAGCACGTAAAGCGGGCAGTATACCAAGGCGCACTATGCTGGGGACAAGCATTGCATGGTAAGCCTGATCTACCAAGCCCCACTGAATGGGGTTGGCAAAAAACGTCTGCTGGCCAGTTCAAACCAATATGGACAACACTTCCAGAGGCTGCAAAGATCTGCAATGAACTTGTTAAGTGTGGGTGCAAAAAATGATGTACTGGTCGTTGCCGGTGTAAGAAAGCTGCACTTCCCTGTACTTCTCTCTGCGCATGTGATGGAGAATGCAGCAAAGACTAGAAAACCACAAGATGGCACAGTTACAGTCTGCGATGTCATAGACACTTTTAATCACTGAAGAATGCCAACCTGTTAAGAGTATTTATATGCATTCCCAGTATGCATGATACTATGCAAAATTAATATTTTCATATGACTGCTTAATATTTTATGTTACCATTGGATTCCTAGACCCTAAAAATGTAGGTGTAGGCACTGCAACCATTTAGATAGCTGTTCTAATTATGGAGATATTCATCAAAACAGGTCTGTTATGGCGGCCATCTTGGATTTCAAGATGGCTGCCATATACTATTGAATACTTTATGTTGCCATTGGATTCCTAGACCCTAAAAATGTAGGTATAGGCACTTCAACCATTTTGATATCTGTTCTAATTATGGAGATATTCATCAAAACAGGTCTTGTATGACGGCCATCCTGAATTTCAAGATGGCCGCCATATGGGGTGAAATTGGAGATGCCCCCTGGACTAAAAATCTTTCTTTTGGGGTATTCTAGCCATGTGCCAAGTTTCATGCTTTTAAGGGAAAAGGCACAATTCATCAGTTAAACAGCCCCACTACTTCGACTTCTGTCCACCCTTTATCTTTTATCGCATCGAGTCCTGACATAACTCATCAAACACCAACTTGAAAATTTTAACACTTCAAATATATATTGATTAAGTACTCCCTGGATCTGATTCGTTTGTGGTGGCTTTTTTAGTATGCATAGTCGAGGCTCATGGAAGAGCTATAACTAGTGCACTGATCGGATCAGGATGCAACATGGCAAAAGGAACAGTAGAAAGATGGGGAAACACCAACATCAGAGTTGAAGGCCAAGATTGAAACAATGAGCGTGGGGGGGAATGGGGGGCAGGAGAAGATGCATGGGGTGGACAAGATGGATACTACAGCAGCAAACACTCAGGAGGGAAAACTGGAAATTTCGAAGGAGGAGGCATTGAGATGGGGGATTAACGATAGGAGAAAGGATCATGGTTTTGTATTGGCGACAATCTGAGATGTGGTGAAGAGCTGTCTTGAAGACCTGGAGGGAAGAATTCAATTGAAGAGGATGTGGAAGTCGGTTCCAAATACGGGGAAAAAATGAGTAACAAAAGCGTAGAGATGAGCAGGGATCCAGGATTAAGGTAGTTTAACCAGAAGAGGGTTTATGGTGGACCGCATGTGCCATGCAAAAACCTTGGGGAGGGGGGCAAAGCACGGGAGTGATAGCAATGGTGTGATTGGCCCATAAACTCAGCTTTATCATGGGAGATTCCAATATCTTGAAGACCTTGGGTTCCACAGCATCGAGTTGAGCAAGATGTGAAGCTGGTAAGCTAACGCAGAGGGAAGAGCAGTACCCTATCAAGCTGCGGATGAAGGTGAATAGAAGTTCTCGGAGGTGAATAGGAGTTCAGGTGTGCCAAGGAAGGACTTTGTCCGGCATTGAAGGACAACGTCGAAATGTGATTTCAACAAGACTGATTTATGGCTGATGGGGAGAGCAAACAGTTTGAATAACTGAACTTCCTCAAGAGGGTTGTTGAGAAAATAGATCGGAGGATTTGCCAGACGGTCCATTCGGAGAGAATGTGAGATTTGACAGGGTTAAAAAACATACAGTCACGTGAAAAAGTAAGTACACCCCATGTAAAGTTTTGACTTTTTCATCTTATTTCAACATACAGCTATTTGATCTTCATCACAACAATATTGATAGATAAAGGTGATATAATATAACAAATATCATGAAACATTTACATGTTGTAGTCCATTGTATAATTTAAATAAACATAAATGCAAATATCGCATGTGGAAAAAGTAAGTACACCCCTACATTTATCACTACTTCAAATACCTAAAATTAGAATCAGGTGCACCAGCTCAGGTGCAAATGATTAGAACATCGTTAGAGAGGATCTTGGAGGAACCTGTCTTATTTAAACCTCAGACATTTCGTTTGGTTTGCTCTTTGTTGTTGAAGTGTGCGGCGTCACCATGCCTAGATCAAAAGAGCTCTCTGAGGCCTTCAGAAAGAAGGTTATAGATGCCTACGAGTCTGGGAAGGGATTTAAAAAGGTCTCCAAACAATTTGAAATCAATCATTCGACTGTCCAGAAGATCATCTACAAGTGGAGAATATTCCAAACAACTGCCAACTTGTTCAGGCCAGGCCGCCCCAGCAAGTTCAGCCCCAGAGCAGACCGCAAGATGCTGAAAGAAGTCTCAAAGAACCCCAGAATGTCATCACGGGACCTACAGGTAGATCTTGCCACTGTTGATGTCAAAGTGCACGAGTCTACCATTAGAAAGAGGCTGCACCAATTTGATCTACATGGGAGGTGTGCCAGGAGGAAACCTTTGCTGTCCAGAAAGAACATCAGGGCAAGACTAAAGTTTGCCAAAGAACACCGAGGCAAAGACCAGCACTTCTGGAACAATGTGCTCTGGACAGATGAGTCAAAGGTAGAGCTATTTGGCCACAGTACCAGAAGACATGTTTGGTGAAAACCAAAGACAGCATTTGACCACAAGAACCTGATACCAACTGTAAAGCATAGGTGCTGGAAATATTATGGTTTGGGGCAGCTTTGCTGCATCAGGGCCTGGGCAGCTCACCATCATAGAATCCACAATGAATTATTCATTGTACCAGAGGGTGCTTGAGGATAATGTGAGGCCATCTGTCGGAAAGCTGAAGCTCACCCGAAGGTGGACCTTGCAACATGACAATGACCCTAAACATACAAGTAAATCCAACAAGGAATGGCTCTAAAGAAAGAAATGGAGGGTTCTGGAATGGCCAAGTCAAAGCCCAGATCTAAATCCCATCGAAATGTTGTGGGGGGATTTGAAACGAGCTGTGCATGCAAGAAACCCCTCAAACATCGCACAGCTGAAAGAATTCTGCATGGAGGAGGGGGCAAAAATTTCTCCCAGTCGATGTCAGAGACTGGTAGACAGTTATAAGAAACGCCTACTTGAGGTTGTTTCTGCCAAAGGGGGCAATACCACCTATTAGAGCCAAGGGTGTACTTACTTTTTCCACATGTGAAATTTGCATTTATGTTTATTTAAATTATACAATGGACTACAAAATGTAAATGTTTCATGATATTTGTTATATTATATCACCTTTATCTTTCAATATTGTTGAAATGAAGATCAAATAGCTCTATGTTGAAATATGTTGAAAAAGTAAAAACTTTACATGGGGTGTAATTACTTTTTCACGTGACTGTATATTCCAAGTGTTTAACCAGTTTGTGATTTTGTCAAGGTCTGAAAAGAGTGAAGAGGCTGCAGTCTGCCTGTCTGAAGGATGAGGGATGTCACGGCAGAAAGTGGAGGCATCAGCAACGAGAGTAGGCAAAGTCACGTTCGCTACGAGAGTAGACAAAGTCAGAAAGCCGTTTGTGGAGTTGGGTTTGGATGTCATAGATAGAGAGTTTGGAAAGCAAAGCAGGATGCCAGACGGTATGGAAGGCATGATATACGTCCATGGAGACAACATTGATCTCATATCTGACATTGAGGGCATCCATCCATTTTTGGGTGGGTAGAATCAGCATGTCCAATGTGGAGTGACCTGGTGTGAAACCAAATTGATGTTGAAGAAAATGAAGGATTTCATATCAACTGCGATGATGGATTCCATGACCTTGCTGATGATTGGAAGTAAGCCGATAGGTCTGTAGTTAAGGGGATCCGTTTTTGCACCTTTTTCATGTAATGCAGTGATGTTGGTGGATTTTCAAGCAGTTGGAAGATGACTTAACATGAATGACCTCGGCCAGAGAGTGGATGTGCAAGAGCAGCAGAGCAGGTTTTTACTATGACATTATAGACACTTTTCCAACAGTTCAGGGATTTTTCCCAGTGTACCAGCTTCAATGTTCGTCGGCATGCCAAATTTCAGCTTTCTCGGTCACCCAAAAGGTACCGAACATTAATATCAGTCAGTCAGTGAGTTCGTGGTTTGAAAAAGCTTTTATATTCGATTAAATATATATATATATATATATATATATATATATATATATATTGTTACGGTCCGCGGTTAAGGATGTTGTTTGCCGAGCGAAGGCACCGCGACCTAACAGTTTTTTCCCGACTCACCCGATTCACCCAGACGTTGGCCGTATCGCGCCACAGCTATTCAATCAGGGAAAAGACAAAGACGACGGATGTGAAGAAAAGGAATAAGAATACGAAACAAAGGTTGAAAATACTACTAAATTTATTTACTATTTACAGGCTCAAAATAACCAAGGAGAAGGAAAGATAATAAAATAATATACAGAAGCTTTTAGAGACACAGGGAAAATACGAGCTTATACAGACTTAATTACCTACCCAGGACAGAACAAACAAAACAAACTCACGTACGCAAATGGGGAACTTGCAGGCAGGAATGGCTGGAAAGAAGAGGAAGGTCCGGAGCTGGTAGCACGATCGGCGCGTTCGGCAGCCGCCGTCCCTTCGCGGCCCTGCTCAAAACCGCCGTCCAGGCCCCAAACGGCTGTCGAGTGTTGTTGCTGCTGTAGACGCTGCTGCTGGCGAGCAAGGTGACGAATAGCAGGCTTTGTGCTTCCCTGGATGATCTTCTGCTTTTGGACCTCACAACTCAGCTCTGCTCTGACGACCCAGCTCTTTCCTTTGCACCTCACCACGCAGCTCAGCTCAGCCTTGGACCTTTTTGCAACTCTCTTCTGACGACCCTTGCGCGCGCGCTTTTATCACGCCTCCGGCGATTAAGCCGCCGGCCTTTAGGACACGCCCCTCGGTGTGCTCACCTCGGCCATGGTTGGTCGCGCGACCCTCTGGCTCCACCCTTGATGACGACGGGCGGGCACGCCTTTCTTCCCCGACCCTGCCTCGTGGCCAATGGCGGCTTTGGAGGGGATGTAATTGCCAAATTGAGGCTTGGCCATTACGAAAGGGGAAATGGAGGTTTTTGGGAATGGGAATGAAGGGAATCTATCTCTTTTTCACTCAGTGCAATGGAGTGTCATGTTAATGGACGACAAAGCCTTAATCTAAAACACATAATAAAGATAAAAGCTACTGAACAAGGGTTTTATCGTGTCCTTCAATGTGGTGTTTCATGGAATTAACTACCGGGACGCCCTTTTTACCTTTACACAACTCTGGAGGCAGGAGGGGCCATATCCAACCAATGTTACACAACAATTTACCACAATACAATACACACAATCAAAAAAATGCAATCCTCATATCCGCAACAATATATATATATATATATATATATATATATATATATATATATATATATATATATATATATATATATATATATATATATATCAATGAGGCTGGCTAAAGAGTTGCTTCAGCTTCATGAGGGACGCCAGAGTGGTAGAAGGGCAATTTCAGAATCTTTTTCTGAAATGTATTTGAGAATTTATTTGAGGGCAAAAATAAATGAATTAAGGACATCATAATCAATCCATTTTTTTATTTAGGGTCGAAAAAAGTTGCACATTGAAGAAGAAATTGAGGCCTGATCAAAACGGAAGTGCACTAGTCAGCTATTCCACACAAAAAGGTCCTAAAAAGTGATCGCGCCCATGTGCGGTACATATTTTAACAAGCGTTACGCCTAGGTCCCCCGTCGTTGAAGTGATGTGAGTTGACAAAGTGGAAGACGCAAGGCGGCCATCTTGGATTTTGACGTGGCGACCCAATTTTCAATAGCGTTCTCCCTTATGCGTAAATACACCCACACACCAGATTAGAAGTTGGTACTTCGCTTATTTTTCAAGATATTCCGCTCACAAGGTTCAGACATACATGGCGGCGGCCATCTTGGATTTTGACGTGGCGACCCAATTTTCAATAGCGTTCTTCCTTATGCGTAGATACACCCACACACCAGATTAGAAGTTAGTCGTTCGTCTATTTTTCAAGATATTTCGCTCAAGGTTCAGACATATATATGGTGGCGGCCAACTTGGATTTTGACGTGGCGACCCAATTTTAAATAGCTTTCTTCCTTATGCCTAGATACACCCACACACCAGATTAGAAGTTGGTACTTCGCTTATTTTTCAAGATATTCCGCTCACAAGGTTCAGACATACATGGCGGCGGCCATCTTGGATTTTGATGTGGCGACCCAATTTTCAATAGCGTTCTTCCTTAGGCGTAGCTCCACCCACACACCAGATTAGAAGTTAGTAGTTCGTTTATTTTTCAAGATATTTCGCTCAAGGTTCAGACATATATATGGTGGCGGCCATCTTGGATTTTGACGTGGCGACCCAATTTTCAATAGCGTTCTTCCTTATGCCAAGATACACCCACACACCAGATTGGACGTTGGTACTTCCCTTATTTTTCAAGATATTCCACTCACAAGGTTCAGACATACATGGCGTCAGACATACATGGCGGCGGCCATCTTGGATTTTGCGTGGCGACCTAATTTTCAATAGGGTTCTTCCATATGCTTAGTTGCACCCACACACCAAATTAGAATTCGGTCCTTCGCTTACGCACGCACGCACGTCCGCAGCACGGACGCACGCACACACAGACGGAGGGGAAAAGCTTAGCCCCCTTTCGCTCCGCGGTGCGACGGGGGACAATTAATTGCGATACTGAGATTTATCGATCATGTCAATTAGTGTAGTGTCCTGCACAGCTCTATCACCATCCTAACGCATTGTAGGCCTACATAGTAGCTCTTTGATTGCCATAGGTTTGTCAGATAATGCCATTTGCTGCCTTGATACGTGCGGTGTCTTATCACAAAGAAAATTGACTAAATACAGGACAAATTTCAAGGTCTGCCGCCTGAAGGCTCCGAAAGATTTGTGAGGACAAAAATATTGGCAATCAAAGGATATTTTTACCTCCGCCACGAAAGGTGGATGGAGGTTATGTGTTCACTCCAGTCTGTCTGTTTGTCTGTCTCTCTGTCCATTTGTGAACAAAATATCTCGAAAAATTGTCGACGGATTTGGACGAAATTTGGCAGAGATGTAGTGCATGTGACAAGGACGAGGTAATTGAATTGTGATAGTGCATAAGATATTAGTCATTATATGTATAGAAAGATTCCGTCTTCCTTCTCCACATGTGTCCTACTCCCTGCTTTGACGCAGTTTGTCGGATTTGGACCAGACAATTGGGATGAGTCTGATGACTTTGTTCATCCATATGCAGCACAGGGCTGCAGTGTAGCATCATTGGCTGAGAGCACGGCTGTGCAATGCCCGATGCTGGTTAGGGCAGGAATTTGTTCATTGTGCCGGCGATATCTCGCGTACTCTTCGCGAAGGACACCATGGGATCCTTAACGTCCACCGACGAATGCTGGCAGATGGGAATCCCGTTTAACGTCCATTCGAGGGATGGCACACACACGTTGATGAAACACACTGTCTGAGAAACACCGGGATTACAGTTTACAGTCGAATCAGGATTTGAACCCAGGCTAGACAGCTTAGGGCCAGTGTGTGTAGCTCTATGGCCTATGCCATCCTGTCAGCCCAGTGTGATATTTTAGAAGCCTTTTACTGTCTCTCTTAGTTCAGCAATATTGCCAGACTCTTTTGGGTGTCTGCATGATGAGGCACTTTCCAACCCCCAACTCCCTTTTCCTCACCCCCACCCCCGAATCTCCAACCCTAGCTCCAGAACTTTGCAGCGTCCACCTCACTGCAACCAGAATTGTTTGTGCACCACAGACAGGTTAAAGTGTTGTTTGTGCACCACAGACAGGTTAAAGTGTTGTTTGTGCACCACAGACAGGTTAAAGTGTTGCAGGCATTTCCTGTTGGTTATGATGCATGCAGGAATAGCTGGTGTGGCACTTGCTTCCTGGTACCTACTAGAGTGATGGGGTCTGATCTCAATGCATATATTCTTAACTAGACTCAGTGGCACAGAAGGAGGCCATTAGGCCCATCAAAGCCTGCGTTTATCAATGTTCTATCCTATTTAAATGCTGAGCATCAAGCAAGGAAGCAGCACGTACCATTTGACGTCTTTGTTATGACTTAGCCAGGGTTCAAACCAGAGACATCCCAGACTCAAAGCAGACACTGAAACCATAATGCCACCACGTGTGGTTTTTGTTGCAGTTCCTGCATCACTTCAGCAATGACCTTCATGCTGCATTAGTCAAACTTTTTCAAACAGACCTTAAACCACCATAAGCACACAGTTTCTTGCCAAAAACAGGTATCTTCAAGTAATCCATCGGGTCCGCTTTGACGTTTTTATCCACAGTGGTTACAATCGTAAGACCATTGAAATGAACACCAACCACATGCAACAAGCTGAGTGCCAACATAATTAAATAGCTTCAAAAAGTCAAGCAAGACTACGCACACTGCGTGCGCTTCTCGTCTCTCACTGTTATTGCCATTATTTGAACGACTAATCCCCCATCTATCTTCTTGTATAATTTTCATGATCAGAGCAGCTATGATGAATATGAAGGTGAGAAGAAGGTAATACGGGACCTGTTGAGAATTTGGACCCGGAGGAATTTGTGGTGATTAAAATGTATTTTTTTATTTAATCTTTGGACGCGTTTTATCCATACCTATAAAAGGCCAAAAAAAAAATCTCTTTCTGTCTAGCCTGATGTTGGCTAAGTGGTTAGGGTGCTGGCTTGGGATCCTAGCATCCTGGGTTTGTAATCCCGGTCGATTGCTGAATTAACACCAGGTGGGTTGACTCAGCCTGTCATCCTTCCGAGGTCGGCAAATTGAGTTCCAGTTCACTGGTAATTCCCTGTGTGTCGCAAGAGGCGACTAACAGGGTTGGCGGCAGGAAGGGCATCCGGCCATAAAACATTGCTTCAAAAAGGGGGAACACGGTGCCCAAAAAAGGGGACCACGGTGCTACAAAAAGGGGACCACGGTGCCACAAAAAGGTGGACCACGGTGCCACAAAAAGGGGACCACGGTGCCACAAAAAGGGGACCACGGTGCCACAAAAAGGGGACCACGGCGCCACAAAAAGGGGACCATGGCGCCACAAAAAGGGGACCACGGCGCCACAAAAAGGGGACCACGGTGCCCAAAAAGGGGACCACGGTGCCCAAAAAGGGGACCACGGTGCCCAAAAAAGGCCAACCCCTGCTCTGCGGGGAAAAAATGGCCTCTAAAGGTGGTTCTTTTCTTCTTCTTCTGTCCCGTTTTCTGTCTCGGTCTCTGTATGTATGTGTTCTATGCACGGCTACATCTTGAAAAGTACAAACTCCAAACTCGGGGTACAAGTACAATTTTATGTGGGGGGTAACATAGGTCATGAGTTCGCGGCCTCGCGCAAGGGAGTGTGGGGTGCCGGAGGGAGGGAGCGCCAATTCTCTATGTAAATGTGTACCGTGTAGCACCACCTGGTGGTGGTGGCAGAGGGTGTTACAATTTCCTTTTTTACCTGGGCAACGCTGAGGTTAAAGTCTCCGCATGGGTAAAATTGTCCACCTCCCCTCCACCAACCTCCAGCCTCCCCCTCCCATACCACTCCCCACCCACTCCCTGCCCCTTGCCCTCCTTCTCCCTCCCTCCCTCTTTCCCTCTCCTCTCCCCTCTCCTTCCCCTTCCCCCCAGGGCAACGCTGAGGACTTCAGCTAGAGATACTATTTTTGGGGGTTTGTAGCAGAACGTTGCTGATATAGGATACTCACCTTTGAGCTGTCTGGTGTAGGTTTGATTCCCGACCCGACGAGAAACTCATATCGGATTGGTGGTTTTTTTTTTGTTTTTTTTTGTTGTATACTGAATCGAGGCTCGTGAAAGAGCTAACATATATTTCACAAACAAATCAACCAGACAAACAAAATATACAAAAGAGGCAGCGGAAGCCAAGATGGGGAGAGAAGGGGAAGCACACAACCACAACATTTGAGAGCAGGGAGAAGTGTGGGAGGGAGAGGGCTTGGGGGCAGGAGGCATGGGAAGGGGAGGGGGGGGGGAGGTATAAAACACATGGGGACCGAAATTAGCGGGGGTAGAAAAGATCAAGGTTTTGGATGGGGGAGGATAAGAGATGGTGGTGAACAGCTGTTTTAAAGACCTGGAGGGTAGAGTGGGATTGAAGAGAGTGAGGGAGTTTGTTCCAGAGGCGGGAGAAAAGAGGAATGAAGGAGTGAAGGTGAGCAGAAAGTCTTGATTTTGGCAGTTTAACCATAAGAGGGTTGCAGGCAGATCTTGTGCGACCTGTAGGAATATTTGGGGGACAGAGCCCAGAGAGGGCTGGGGGGGCAAGGCCAGAGAGGAGTCGGTAGAAGACGGAAAGACCACCAACCTGCCTGCGGTGAGTGAGTGAAAGGCCCTTGGAGTTAGCTTCATCGTGGGAGATTCCAATGATTCTGAACGCTTTGGTTTCAACAGCGTGAAGACGGGCTAGGTGTGAGGCAGGAGCACCAGACCAGAGGGGAGAGCAGTATTCCATAGAGCTGCGGATGAAAGCCTTGTATGTGGTGAGGAGCTCAGGTGTGTCAAGGAAGGACTTCACACGACGGAGGATGCCCAGTCGGCGACTGGCTTTGGAGGCCAGATTTGAAATGTGGTTTTCCCAGGAAAGATCATGGCAAATAGTGAGACCCAAAAGCTTGAGTGACAGAACTTCTTGGAGAGGATTATTCAGAAAGTGGATGGGAGGGTTTTCCAGTCGGTCTTTTCGGAGAGACATCGTTAGAGTGTGAGATTTATCAGGATTGAAAGACATGTTCCATTTGTTTGCCCAGTCTGTGATTTTGTCCAGGTCTGCAGAGAGTGAGGAGGCTGCAGTCTGCCGATCTAAGGGATGAGGAATGGAGCGACAGAGAGTAGAGTCGTCAGCAAAGAGATAGAGAGGATTTTCAAGAGAGTCAGAGAGATCATTGATGAAGACCAGGAAAAGCACAGGGCCCAGAACACTACCTTGGGGAACTCCAGCCTGAACAGGAAGAGGAGATTAGAGAAACCCATTCAGGGCCACACGTTGACTACGACCAGAGAGGAAGTCCGCCAGCCATGCGTGGAGATTTCCATGGATACCAAAGGAGGAGAGTTTGGTGAGCAGAGCAGGGTGCCAGACCGTATCGAAGGCACGTGAAATGTCAAGGGAGACAGCTCTAATTTCCTGTTTGGCGTTGAGGACCTCCATCCATTGTTGAGAAAGCAGAAGCAGCATGTCCAGAGTAGAGTGACCAGGTCTGAAACCAAATTGATGATCAGAGATCAAGCCATTCAGCCATTCCATGTCAAATCATCAAAGAATCTGCCGTCATCTCTCAGATTTTTGTAAAACTTTGGGAACCAATTGGGACCCATGAAAAACGGCAAGAACTCAAATATTTTTGCTAACAGCCTCTTAATTAGTGAGATACAGACTAACGAACTTTGGACTAATTAGCGCGACGTCGCGAATTCAAATGGCCATATCTCTAAAAGTATAACACCTAGAGAGCTGGTTTTGGTGTCATTTTAAAGGTATTTTCATGCCCTATGAATTTGTCTGGGCAACATTTTCCTACCTCCAACCACAAAAACGTTATCACAAAATATAAACTTCAATTGTGAATCCCCAAAAAATGTATCCTTCAAATTTCCTCAAATTCATCCCAGAGGTACCTTATGATGTCAAGAAGCTTCCACATAAATTTTGTGATGGGCACTCCAATAGTTTCTGAGATATGAGCAATAATGTACATGTACGTATGGCATATAGGTTCGAAAATCAGCATTTGTAATGTATTATACAATCAATAAGTGAGTTCAAGTACACAGTGTTCACTAACCTGACTTAGGTTCACTAACCAGTGTCACCGATTTTCTTGGTTTTGGATTTCACATATTTATCTGCAGCAAGTCTCTTTTTTGGAATAGGTGATTCTCCAATCAATCCCAAAGACTCATTCAGTGTATTCAGTTCCATTTCAGGAGAATGAAATTCAAACTCCCCTGAACTGCCTGGTATTGGTGATTCACCTCCACCATCATTGTCCTCACTACTGCTAATAGCGCTGCTGGTCACTGGTAATGGTATTTCACTCTGAGTCTCTACCACACCTGGTTGTCTTTTTGCCAGTTTCTTACGACACTGGGTACAGATTTTCTGTGCACTTTGCAGTTTGAGGCTTGGATGAGCGGCTATGGCTTTTTGGCTAACAGCTCTCAAGCCAGACGACTTTGGTTTTTCATGAGCTCCAAAGGGATTGCAGCAGGATTTCTGCTTCAAGATGAACTTTTCCTTGGCAGTCGTCATTTTTCTGCAGCTCCTTCAGATGTGAACTGCCAATTTCTGTTGGTGGCAGGCCTAAGCATTACACTAAGCCAACTTGGACTTTCCCTGGGGATCTTAGACTGTGAAAGTTGCATCACCTCGACTTACCCACATGGGAAATCCCAGTTGGAATTCCCCAGATGAGAATTCCCCTCAGGCCCAGTTGAAAATGAAAGTATATGATACTTCAAAGCAATTGATGGTTGTTCCCTGTGTTCCCTGTCATGGCTAGGTTAGAATGATTGTATAATAGTGCAGCGGCATAGCAAACCAATTGTGCATTTTGTGATGGAAGCACCAAATTTGGCAGAATGATAGAATATTATATGGAGAACATTTTCAGATATGGAACCACTTTGGAATTCACCCCAATGTGGCCGCCATATTGGATTTCAAAATGGCGGCTTAAAAATCTTTAATTACAAATATTTCTGGTTCTATACCAGCTACAGCCTTGATTTTAGTGTCTGGATGTACAAACTTGAGGTCAAGGAATTGAATGGTTCTACTTAGAAGTTGATTTACTGACGCCATATTGGATTCCAAGATGGCGGCTTCCGAAAATCTGCTGACCGATATCTCTGGTTCTATGCCAGCTAGATACTTGATTCTGGTGTCTAGATGTACATTTCTGAGGTCAATGAATTGAATGGTTGTATTGAAATATGTTTTAATGCACATAAGCAACTGATAATCCCATATTACGTACATTGTATACACACGTTCAGCAAGAGAACTAGCGAGCGTATTGCATCAAGTCATGCCAAGTGTCACAGTTCCAACTCAATGTGAGCAGTCACCATCACAGGCACACAGTGCTGTGCATTTCAGAGCCGCTTTCTTGCACTTGCATCTCCCACTGCAACCGTTTTCGCACCCACAACAGATGAGTTCATAGCAGGATTTGGCAGCTTCTGGTAGTGTTGTCCACAGAGGATCGAACTGTCCGTCATTGTCCACCCACCCCCAGTCGCATGGTGATGGGAGATAGCAGTGTGGGACAAGAGACTGTCCCCAACAATGTCCACCCTGGTAAGTTGCTCTCTTCACGTGTTGTACTAGGGCGGCCTGTGTTGGAGGTATTGCTTCAATGGATCGAGATTTCTTTGCAAAGAGTTTCTTTCTTGCCAGATTCACCTCAGAACATGTGCATGTGTGGTCGTACAGAAGCACTACGTATCTCTCCAGGGTTGCCAGTGTATCCTCAGAGATCTCACTTGGTGCAGATGCCAGGTCCAGGAATGCATTGGTCACTTCTGGAAAAGTTTCCCATACTGCCCATGCTGTTTTCTTGCCACGACCTGCAAAGCTCGAGACGGTATCACACCCTGTGATTGCATGGAAGATTGGCAGTGCCTTGGCTTTGTCTGGTCCCAGGGTAGCAGACAGCTCGTGTGCTGCTATGTAGCGGAAGTTCTTTCCGGTTCCAAGCGCTAACCAGAGTTCGTCCACTACCTCATTAAGCTCCTGGGCCATCCACACATCGAGAACCACCACATCTGTGTCCACGGTGCGGATGAGTACTCTGCGGTGTCCAGATTTCATAGCAGCTGCTGCGTGGAGCATCATGCGCGTGTCTGCTTCCTCGTGATTGCACGGGGCCAAAGCGGCTGTGTCTGCACATGGTGGTACAGCAATGACCTGTTGGTGTAAGCATGAACAATACCGTGATGTAAATTAAATGTGAATTCCTTTGGTGTAGGTGGTCACGAATAAAACCTGACATGAATCTGCATAACATTTATTAATTTATTTCAGTACATTATTTCAAGTACATAAATACAGGGCAATTATTATTATTATTATTATTATTATTATTGTTATTTACTTGGCATCAAACACATGAAATCATACAATATGACATTGCACATATAACAGTAGCCTGTTCATGTACACTCCCCCAAGATGCCAGGAAAGAAAAAAGCAATTCAAGAACACTATGGCCAATAGGCCTTTCTTAACAATTTGAGGGAGTGTACCGTGGACAGCTAAAGATTATATATACAATACAAAATATTATTCCGAATAGATAATACAAATCGGGATTATATAATCAAAATTAAATTATATGAAAAGAATACACATATGTGGGTAAGAATTTACTCTACAACAGCATAAATCAATAATACATTGTATAATATGTACTAAAACCACAGAAGATTGTACACACACTCTCAAACACACAAGCAGGCACGCACCCACTCTCACCACCCAGACACATACACACACTTTCACTAACACACACTAACATACATCATGCACATTACCTGTTCACCGTCAGTAGCAATCAGCTGTTTGTCTGGCACATCGATGGACTCCGTGACCTGCTTAGACAGAAAGCTGAAGAGTTCCTCCTTGTTCTCGTCGACACGGAGGAAACTGTGCCAGTTGCCTGGTAGGAGGGCAGAGCCAGTGACACGTCTGCGTATTCCCTTGCCTCTGTTGGTCCTTGCAGTTGCCTTCAGGCTGCCTGACTTTGCATAGCGGTCCCACACTAGATCGAGACGAGATCGATGTTGAAGCTGTGACATAATGTATGGAACGAATACTTTTGTGGCATAGTCAAGAAATGTTTTGGTCTGGCCTGGGCTCAGCATTTGAACTATTACAGCTCCATCGAGGATCACAGAAGATACTTGTGGTGGGTCCGACTTTGTTTCGACAAGCTGTTCTAAGGGCTGCAACAAGTCAGCTTTGGAACCAAAGCGGAGCTGTCCATTTTGCGAGAGTGCTGGCGGATGTGCGCTGTTCTCATGTTTGAAGAACTGCTCGAGACCCCCATCTCTGGTTTGGCATGCGATGTATAGTCTGGAGAAGAGCTCTGAATCACTCTTTGCAGAGGCTACTTGTTATTTGCTCTTCTGGGCAGCTTTGACCTTGATGGATGAAAACAACGGGAGTTTGTTGCGTTTGATGACATCATTGAGTGGCTTGGATCTGTCTGCCAGACGTTCCTTCTCAAATGAATGGAACTGATCTCTCCCAATCTGTACAGCTGTACGCACAGTATGCTTCACACTGTTGTATTTGAGAAGTTGAGCTATTGTCACAGACGCCGATGCCGATGACTGACATGCCTGATCTTTGATGCCTGCGCCCTCTAAAATCATGGAGACCATTGTCAGCAGCAGTTGTGGCACAGACTCTTCTTGACATTTGTTTGAGAAGGACCCATTGAAAGGCTGAGATGACTGGAACATATCCTTCCTTATAATCCCTGCAGCTCGTGCCAGGTGCACAACATCACTGTCAATATCATGTTGACATGCCTTGGCTAATGCACTGCCAATGTCTTCCTGAAACACCAGCAGGACATCTCTTCCCTGCCTGTGCTCCTGCAGATCAGGGAAGTGTGCCAGGATACGCTCCTTGAGTCTGGTTGTATGGACTCGTGTTTCCAGCACAACTCCGAACTGTTCCATTCTCATTGTGTAGAGCTTGGTGAGGTCTGCCATCTTGAATACAGGAGCAGTGTCTTCTTCTTTAGCAGTTTCCTCTATGTACGTTACCAGTTCAGCAAGGACTATTGCTGAAATGACATCTACCGTGCTCTGGCTTTGCTCAGCAAGCTTTTTTGCTGCCCTCACGCGGTTGTATAGGGATGTCAAACATTTCTTATGGTACTTGGCCTCTCTTGCGACCATGTCCCCAGCACTCAGTTGGGCTAACAAAGTGGTATCCTGAAGAAACTCTGCAGCCTTGCGAACGTGTTTATCTAGTTCCAATGTCGCTGCTTGATGAAACTCCAAACCAAGCTCTTGCTGGCAGAAGAAGCACAAATTGTCGCATATGCTATCAACACAAGCTGCCTGAGACCTAGTAAGCTTGTACTTATCTGTGATTGTACTGGGGATAGGGCTTCCCTCTGGATGACTTCTCTTCTGTACCCGCTGTAGCTTGGTAGTGTTATATTTCACCCTGCATGACTTGTGCCACTTGGCTTGGTGGGCAGCTAGAGTGGCAGCTATCCCTTGGCCTTCATCCAGTCGTTGCAAGTCCACGTCTTGTGGCAGCTTGCCTAGTTTATTGAATGCTGATAGATTGTCTTCAAGTGTCTTGTATCCAGCACCTGCATCAGTTCTTTTCGTGACAGCAGGACACTGTAGGGACTCTCCTATATCAACTTGACACAGAACACAGAGTTCCCAGTCCAGTGGCGTCTTTGGCGTTGAAGTTACATGCTTGGTAACATGAACTAACTTGAACTGCTTCGACATGATTGAAACCTGGATGGAGCAAACAAACAAAAAAGTCGTTTAATTAGGGGTTAATCAACGGACCAGCATGTTTTATCTACAGGACAATACACGACCCCCCCTGAAATTTGACACCAAATGACCTCTTTTAGGGGTATTTTTGGCCGAAATTTTCAAATTTTTCACTCCCCAGACCCCTAGATGTTCCCTTGAGCTCAGAATCGCCGCTGTAATGTGTCTACTGATGTTAGAAAAGATATAGGGTGAATGGGGCAATAATTGTGCCTGTAGGATTTGTTTCCGCCACCCCCCCTAAGGGTTACAGATTTTTAAAGCCGCCATTTTGAAATCCAATATGGCGGCGACCTTGGGTGAATTTCAAAGTGGTTCCATATCTGAAAATGTTCTAAATATAACATTCTATCATTGTGCCAAATTTGGTGCTTCCATCACAAAATGCACAATTCTTCTTAAATTTTTGCTATGCCGCTGCACTATAATACATTACAAATGCTGATTTTTGAACCTATATGCCATACGTACATGTACATTATTGCTCATATCTCAGAAACTATTGTAGTGCCCATCACAAAACTTATGTGGAAGCTTCTTGACATCATTAGGTACATCTGGGATGAATTTGAGGAAATGTGAAGGATACATTTTTTTTGGATTCACGATTGAAGTTTATATTTTGTGATAACTTTTTTGTGATTTGAGGTAGGAAAATGTTGCCCAGACAAATTTATAGGGCATGCAAATACCTTTAAAATGACACCAAAACCAGCTCTCTAGGTGTTATACTTTTAGAGATATGGCCATTTGAATTCGCGACATCGCGCTAATTAGTCCAAAGTTCGTTAACCTGTATCTCACTAATTAAGAGGCTGTTAGCAAAAATATTTGAGTTCTAACTGTTTTTCATGGGTCCCAATTGGTTCCCAAAGTTTTACAAAAATCTGAGAGATGACGGCAGATTCTTTGATGATTTGACATGGAATGACCCCATTGGAGAAGAGGAAAGATTTCATATCTGAAGCAATGATGGATTCCATGACTTTGCTGATTAATTGGGAGAAGGCTGATTGGTCTGTAGTTGCTGGGATCTGTTTTTGCGCCTTTTTTGTGCAAAGCGGTGATGTTGGCTGATTTCCAAGCAGATGGCAGATGACCTTGAGCAAAAGAGAGGGTGAAGAGAACAGAAAGAGGGAGTGAAAGAGCGGCAGAACATGATTTTAGGACCCGTGGGCTGATGCCGTCAGGACCAGTTGCAGAATCAGAGTCTAGGGTTGACAGAAACTTTTCCACCTTGTCAGGAGGAAAGGACACAGAGTCCAGGAGCAGCTGGGTACGACTGGGTATGGTGGGTACAGAGAGGGATGGGTTTGGGACACAAGATTTAGAGGCAAACACAGAGTCGAGGCATTCAGCTTTTTCACGTGCGGAGTCAGCCGTTAAGCCGTTTGAGGTGAGGGAGGGGATGGAGGGGGAACAAATACCAGAAACAGATTTGACCAGACGCCACCAGGATTTGGAAGAGGGAGACAGACAAGAGAGTTCGGTCTTGAGAACGGTGAGATATTGTTTCCTGGCTCTCCTGAGGGTGGACACACACTTGTTTCGGGCTTTGTGAAAGGAAATGAGATTTCCTTCCGTTGGATTTGCTTTCCAGGAGACGAAAGCAAGTTGTTTCAGGGCAACAGCCTCACCACAAGATTCCGTGTACCATGGACAGGAGGAAGGGTATGACAACTGAAGACGAGATGGGATAAATCTGTGCATGAGAGAGAGCAATTTACTTTGAAAGAATTCCCAGGATGAGTTGATGTCAGAGGCGGTAGAGATGGGAGACCAGTCCAGATGATTGATGGCTGCTTGAAGACCGTGCCAGTTGGCCTGAGTGAAATGCCAGACTCGTCGACGCTGAGGAGGCTCTCTGAGAATGGTCAGAGAGATGTCCACTTTGACAAGCACATGATCAGATGAGCCGATTGGAGCAGAAGAAGAGCAGCAGACATTTTCAGGGAAGTTTGTCATAACCAAATCCAGAAGAGAAGATGCTCCGTTGACTGAGATCCGGGTCGGGAAATTGACAGATTGTGTCAGTCCCAGTGAGTCGCAGAAGTCCTTTGCTGAAGAGCCGTGGCTGGTGAGAGAGGTACCCACACCCAGCCAACTGGCATGGTGACAATTGAAATCACCACATATGAGGAAGAGAGAGTTGGGATGGGTAGATAGAAGTTGGTCCATATTATCAGACAGCGAGATGTAGATGGAGTCATCGCTGTTTGGTGGACGGTACAACACACATATGAACAAAAGGTGGGAGCGAAGGGGAAGCCGTAGCCAAAGGTATTCCTGGGGGTGAGGTGGAGAGAGGGCAGTGGAGGGCGAGTGAGGAAGAGAGTTTTTTATAAAGATAGCAACCCCACCTCCAGGACGAGGCTCAGGTCTATCATACCGGAGGAGGGAGTAACCTGGGAGAGATACCAAGGCATCAGAGACATCATGAAGGAGGAAAGTTTCTGTTAAGCAGATCACATCTGGTTTGTCAGAAGCAACCTGTATGGAGAGATCAGTCAAGTTTGAGCGGAGGCCCCGGATGTTTGAGGTCCATACCGTTAATGAAGAGGAAGGGGGAGCATCGGGTCCAGAACAGGGGGGGGGGTAGGGGTAGGGGTAGGGTAAGATGTGGAAGAGGAGGAAGAGGTAGGGAGAGCTGTTGAAGGTGTGTCAGAGATTTCAGAGATTTCAGAATAGCTTGGAGAAAGGGAAGAATGGGGCGGACAAAAGGTTTGATGGAGATTGGGTGAGGCACAGTGAGGTGTTATTTGAGGAGGGGGAAGAGCGAGGCAGAAGGTTGGGGGAGATGAAGGTGAAAGTTGGAAGGGGGAAGAAGCAGGGAGGATGCTTTGAGGAGGGGTGAGAGGGGAGTCTAGGAGGGGAGGAGCGAGGGAGAGTCTCGGAGGGGAGGGGTGTGGGGGGAGTTTAGGAGGGAGGGGAGGGAAGGGGCAAGGGGGAAGATTTGAAAGAGATGGGTGATGGGGAAGATTTGGAGGGGAGGGGCAAGGGGGAATATTTGAAAGAGATGGGTGATGGGGAAGATTTGGAGGGGAGGGGCAAGGGGGTGGATTTGGAGGGGAGGGGTGATGGGCAAGTTTTGAAGGGGAGGGATGATGGGGAAGTTTTTGAGGGAAGGGGTGATGGGGAAGATTTGGAGGGGAGGGGTGAGATTGGATTTTAGAAAGTGTACGATTCATGGGAAACGAACATTTTTTGCAAAATGAGTTTGAGACCTTCGAGTCAAAAATACGTTTGAGGACACTGAAGGAGGGGTGGAGTTCTGGATAGTTTAGGGAATGTAGAAAGGAGGAACTGTAAGAGATGGTATTATATATATTTTTTGGAATGAATAGATTTGGTGAGCAAGACGAAAGCATCCTTTTGTAGGAGAAGAAGAAAAGGGTGTTATAATATATGAGAGAAAATAGTTGTTCAGGGGAGAGATTATACATTTATAACCACGTGATCGCGTACGAAGAACGAACGAACATATAAGAACAACAAATAAACGAATAAGACCTGGGAAGGAAATATTTTTTGGGGTTTTTTTTTTTTTTTTTGTGAGCAGAGATATTAAACAAGGAGGTTCGGGGTGAACGACTGGGACGAAACAGAGAACGAAAATAATTGCAGCGGATTCGACGAATCGCTAAGAGAAAAACAAAACCACAAGGTCGGAGACGGTACGGTAGTCTAAGCCTACGAGAACAAGGCCGCAGAATACTCGATACGCATTCACCGACGATTGTGTATACATGTACGAAAAATTAGCACCGAAAATTTTCCAAAGGATACGCTATAGGTACATACACCGAAAGATAGATACAGTCTCGACAAAAACACAATTGAGAAAAATCACTTAGCTTCGAAAGCGTGAGCGCATGGGACAGCTTCGAAAAGACGTGACCTCGCCGTGATCTCGCGAGACTTGGCTGAATTGCATCACATCACAAAATCTCGAGAAGATGTCAAGCCGGGTGTCCGTCAGCTAGCAATCATTGGTGGACCTTCGTCTTCTGAAGAGTAGGTGGGTTACCTGAACGCGTATCCGTACCCTGAACAAATTACAAAATTCTTGCCCAAATAATCTTCGGTTGAACACCAGGCCTGGCCAGCAGGTTGGTGAAAGACTTGGGTCAAATACTTTCCCAGCCCAAAAGGATGGGAATAATAGAGGTCATTAATGAAGTAGTAGTAGACAGAGGTTGCCCATCCAGCCCAGTGTAGGTTGCAATTCGGAAAATCATTAAAGGATTCCCCTAATCAAACCCAAAAATCTCGATGAAACCACAAATGTGGAAAAAAGAAAAGAAAATGTAAGACTGACAATTAATCCGTATAGGAATAAGTGTTAAAGATTTTTCCTTTAAATTGGAGACCATCATTGAAGTCCTATTAATTGAGGGTGTTTTTTGTACTTATCAACAAAGACATCTGTAAAGATTAGTGTTAACACAGTATTTGTATTCACACCTGAATGCGTCTGGACTATATTTTATGGCATTGTAAGCAAAGGTATGGAAGGGAAGGAGGGAATCGATCACGCTGTACATGTAGGTAGTACATGCAGACGGACAGTCTGAGTTTGGGAACAAGCCCTCGTACAATTCACGATCGGTATACATCAAGGATGGATTTGCCATTTTTAACCGTTTATTTTTTCTTATTACCTCCGCCACCGAAGGTGAATGGAGTTTATGTTTTCACCCCTGTTTTTTTGTTACTTGCAAAAATCGAGGATTTTTCAAGTATATTGGTTGGTCTTGTGCCTTATTCTGTCTGTTTGTCTGTCGAGGATTCAATTTCCTGCAGGTCACAATTTTAAACCGATCTTTACGAAACTTCACCAAATGCAAGAGTTGGTCATAAGGAAGAAGCATATTGATTTTTGAGGTCAAAAAGTCAAAAGGTCAACATAGGTCAAAGGTCGACAACATTGTCAAATTTCTAAAATCCTCAATTTTCATCCGATTGACGACATTTGAAGAGGCTTTACATATCAGGTCAATGAATTCAACCACCAATTATTTTTGAGGTCAACATAGGCCAAAGGTCAACAACCTAAGGTGGAATTTCTAAAATCCTCAATTGTAATCCGATTGACTTGACATTTGAAGAGGATTTGCATATCAGGTCAAGAAATTCAACCACCAATTATTTTTGAGGTCAACAAAGGCCAAAAGGTCAACATAGGCCAAAGGTCAACAACTTAGGTGGAATTTATAAAATCCTCAATTTTCATTCGATTCACTTAAAATTGAATAGGATTTGCATGTCCAGTTGCTTAATTCAACCACCAATGATTTTTTGAGGCCTAAAGATGAAAAGGTAAACATAGGCCAAGTTTCTAAAATCGTCAATTTTCATCTGACTGACTTGAGGTTTGAAGAGGATTTGCATATGAGATCACTAAATTGAACCACAAATTATTTTTGAAGTCAACATAGGCAAAAATGTCAACATAGGCCAAAGGGCAACAACATATTTTAGGGATTTTTCATGCATCATAGCAAGAGCCTTGTCTATCATAGGAATGTCTATTAATCCTGTAGTAGTAGTAGTAGTAGTTGTAGGAGGAGGAGGAGGTGTTGTAGTAGTAATAGTCGTCGAAGTAGTACTAGCACTTACTGCCACAAATAATTCCCAGATTTCTGTGTGGTTGGCTGTAATTAGGATTGGCTCAAGTCTTTCACGAACCAGCTGGCCAGTCCTGACCTGAGCTGAAGGTGATTTGAGCAGGAATTCGTAATTTGCTCAGGGTGCCGGCGATAGCTCGCCTACTCTTCTCGAATGACACCGTGGGATCTTTACCGTCCATCAACTCGTATTACCAGATGTGGCTCCCAGTTTAACGTCCATCCGAGCCGCAGAACACTTTGTGGTGCAACACCCTACATTCAAAACACCAATTTGTAGACGAGCCGACGTTCGAACGCTCCCTAAACAGTTCATTACTTACACCTTCGGTTGGACAATAATAATGTATTTTAATTTGCCAAAACATTACTTTGTTTATTAAAGTGTGCTTTTCATTTTTTTGTTGTTATATTTTTCGAGTTGTTTTAAAGTTTGTTGAAATTGGATTTATTTTGTTTCGAAAGTTTGTGAATTAAATTGTTTGTCTACTATCTATACTACCTGAATAATAATAATCTCACCTGTTTGTTAATCTCCTTGGAAGTAACATTGCCAACAATCTCCAGGCCAGAAAGAGCGACTGAACTTAATGCATACACTCCATATTTAAATAACCCAATGTGCACATTTTGCCACATCACTATTTAAACAATCTCAGTTCTAATGTAACACACAACAGATTAGATGTATTGGAAGAAAACTGGGCACTATTATTGATAACAAGCTAACTTTTGATGAAAATACCGATTGCTGTGTACAAGAAATCAATGCAACATTGTATCTTCTCATAAAGTTTAATTAATGCGGTGTTAGCTCACACGTGATGCGGATGTTGACCAATTACTTACTGATCGGCGTTTTGTCATGTAATTTGATTTCCTGGTACAGTTATCTAAATGTGCGGAACAAGTCACGATTGAGAAAGGTCATTATATTGGCATTTAAAGTGGGTGGGCCTTAAACCAGTATGGAGTCTCTATACTTGCGAGCATCGGAAAGGAAGTCGAGGCAGGTGTGTACCGATGAAAGTCACTTCTTGAACGGACTTTTTGAAAAACTGCCATCAGGGAGACGCTTTCGTGTAAGGAGGATGAAGAAGAACATTTTCAAAAAGGAATTTGTACCATGTGCAATTCAAGTGCTAAATTCAATTCCCAGCCATTTTGCTGATTGGTTCATCTTCCATATTTTTTACCCTGTTTTCTTATTCCCTTTGATGTATTATGTTTTTATCATTGTTTAACTTATGGTGTCACCAAAGAAGAATTTCCCTGGATATGGGATAATAAAGATTATTATCTATATAATAATAGCGTAAGGACTCGACTTTGTTATCCCTTTTACGCTGCACCCAGTGACCCAATGCCCACGGCACTCATGGATTTACGATCTACGAACCGCGCTCTTTGTTTATCACGTACAGGCATACTCGAAAAATCTGAATTAGCCGACGTTTGGGCCCAAAAGCATCCGATTAACTGCCGATACGACGCCATCTAACGACGCCATCGTATTGGCGTCTGCTGGGCGAAGGCGAAGCAAGCCGTCCGCTGATTGGACAGGCGAAGGCGAAAGCAAGCCGTCCACTGAGTGGACAATCCAGGGCATGCATTTGTGCCGGTGTCGGCGATCGTTGTTCATATACGCACTCTTCATTCTCATCTTTCTTCCTAACTCTTACTCGGACAAGCAAATCCCCTATGCCATCCATAATGGTACACTCTATCCATACACCACATCCTCCCTTCCGTGGATGTTCCACGGGTTTCGGCTAGTTATTAGGTTTACTCTCCATGAAATGGAGAGTAACCTATTATTACTGCTAGAGTTTTTCTTATTATTATTATTATTATTATTCTTCCACCCTATTTTGCACCTCCGAAAACTTCATAATTAAGTTTCTTAGCAACCGCTGGTCGGATTGACAGGAAATTTTCATCAAATGATCGGCTAGGCTCGTATAATTTTTTAATGCTAATGATGACGTCATAGGTCACGTGGTATGGGCGCCATCTTGTAAAACACCTTCAACTTTGCCCCTCTGTATCTCCGAAACGGCTCAATGGAAAAATTTGAGGAATGGCTCATTCTAAAGAACTCTGCAACGGGAACAAAAAACATGTGTATTGAGTATATCAAAAATGCTAACGTTAAGAGGTTAGAATTCGTCAAACACAGTTTTTCTCCCCCGAAAAAGAGATTTTTCCCCCAGATGCTTAGT
>NC_136269.1:31334477-31356977 GCF_964187855.1 Myxine glutinosa | reverse complement strand
TAAGGTAAAACTAATTCCTATATTGAGGGGCCTCCTTTCGGACTCGCATACAACACAAGGGGAAAATGAAAGTAAAAATAAACAAGTCAGGAGACGACGATGGTTCACGAGCGAGCGGTATTCAATGACAAAGGTCAAAACCGACATTGAAAATATATAAATAGGAATGTATTATCTGTTATGAGAATAGTTAGCTACACAATACTGAAACTTCGGTTAGATTCCGACAACTTTGAAAATTTGACCTTTGTGACCTTGAAATGTCAAAACGAAGATTACTGACCTTGAAATGAGATAGAAAATAATGTATAATCAGTTATGAGGTTAGTTAGCTACACAATACTGAAAATTCGGTTCGATTCCGACAACTTTGAAACTTTGACCTTTGTGACCTTCAAAGGTCAAAGGTCGAAGATTCTTGAAATTTGTTGGAAAACTTGTATTTCATGATGTATGTGATAATATAAAATCATGTACGACATTTCACCCAATCAGGAAGCGAACAATGTCATAAAACCATCAAAAATCGACTTTTCTAAATTTTGTGACCTTGTGACCTTGACCTTGGGGCGAAAATGAAAAATCGAGCACCGTGGAGCTAGACACATGACATTGGCCTAACCAAATACCGAACCCCCTGTCAGATTCCACCAAACCCCTCGGAGAAGATGTAGCTTGAAATTGATTACCCCCTAAAAAGACATCTTTTTCGGGCGTGGCTCCACCCACAATGGGCGCAATACGCCCACTCTAGGCAGGACACAATTAGATCACGATATCAACCTCCCACCCAAGTTTCATCAAGATCGGATGATATCATCGGGTAGTTATGCTGCGGACAGACAGACACACACACAGACAGACGCACACACATGACGAATATAGTGGTCACTTGATAACTCGTGAACCAATAATCTTTCTGCCGGCCGGCACATAACTCTGGCCTCGACGAACACTTGGTGGGTCGCCTCCAACCACTGCGCCGGCAACAAACAAGATGATGTGGAGCCGCTCCCGTAGCCAGCCGCCGGCATGAGGCAGGCAGACATGATAGCCTCCTTATGATGGAAGTTGTCCACAAAAACTCCCCCACAACTCCGAGGTTTCTCTCAGGTGCACACGGCATGAAGCGCAGCCGTCACGAAGCCAGTACCAGAGAGAGCGAAAGAATGCGTCCGCCTGCTACAAACACCGGAACCGGGAGAGAGCAAAATGGCAGTCGTTTCGCCTTTTCTTTTCCCCATTCTAGAAGGTTCCCTCTAACATCACGTGCTCCAATCACCCAGTGCGACTCGATCATCTCATCTTTCCTTAACCAATCGTCCTTCGGAGTGTGGCCTCAAGGCCATTCTTGACACCCATCGAGAATATTCGGCTGGGCGGAGTGGTAATGTCTGGATACCGTCGGCGATCGGGTTGTTGTAATCACATGCCGATCGCATGGCTGGTCGAGTAAGTTTTATAAGAACAAATGGAAAAATCACAAGGGCAATTACACACTGGGAAGTTATCCTTATGCCCTATCTAATTAGCATAACTCCACCCCTCGCATGGAGACACAAATGCTTACACGGATATTCGGCCCTGACGTAGATACATGAAGGTTCTTCTTTGCGACATTCGGAGCACGCTACTCTATACAATTCTACCTCGACTGAGGTATTTCATGACTTACCCCCACACACATAACAATATAATATGCACTTTGCAGTACGACACCACTTCCAAGCAAAAGTGCAAAACAGATTAATACCTGTCATTGCCTTTCCGGTCCAATCATTGAAAATAATATAAACCTGTAAATAAAGTTTAAATGACATATGTCTCATCCACCAGGAGCCCTACTCCAGAAAATCCTGTTATGCACATGCATAATTGGTTTTATCAATCTATTACTAATTGCCCAACTAAATATGGCAGAAATTAAATGCAGAAATTTTTTGGCAAAGGTATATCAGGAAGGTATCAAGAAGGGCAATGAATGACGTCATAATAGTTGGCAAAGGTGAATATTGTCAACTGATTAAATAATTATGACCAGTTGAGAACTCACAGGAGTACATAATACAAACCACAGGGCTGTTAATCATGATAAGTCAGAGATCACAAGCCTCTTGCACGTAGACTCCTTCTTCAACGAGACTTACCCATTCCCTTCCGACTGGGAAAATGGATGCTCTAAAAATGGCCATGGCTATTGAAGCCAATGACGTCTTCATCCATGAAATTGTTTTGGAGGAGTGTTTACATGGGCATCCCCTTGACTCCCACCATCCTCAATGACATAACTAATACAAGTCCCTTCCCTAGTTCCCTTAATACCCCATCCATTATTCCCATCCCTCCTGTCTCCACTCAGACATTCTGCTACCCTGATGTACTTCACTTTTTGAGTCATCTACTTACCCTGTTGTCCTTTTTGGACAACATGGTATGGGTAAAACACCCAAAAGACAATGTCGCTTCTTTCCATTGGAATCATTGTAATTGCTTCTGCCATTATTGTGCTGGGATAGATGACATTTATCAACAATTTGGTGGATGAACAATTTGGAGATTTTGCTATTTGGCGATGAACTATTTGTATGAACAATTCTTGTTAGTTGTGAAAACATTGAGGAATAAAAGGTATGGCTTTTAAAGACTTATGACTTAATTCTGTAGTAGTTTTTCAGCGTATAATTTTGTACATATTTGATGAGGCACCCATTTTTTCCTGTCCCATCCCTACATATGGAGTACGACAATACTCCATGATATACAGAACAAGACATTCGGAAAGATCACTGCACTTTTACATGGATTACAAAATTGTTCGGAGACAAAGGACAACCCAACACACGACCACTACTATTTCCGTAACGGCCTCGATCATTCCCATCTCCTTGGGCGAAGTCTTTCACAAACTGTCTAGCCACACACGAGGTTCGACGGAATGTCACAGGAATTCGGAATTTGTCCAGGTTGCCGGTAATAACTCACCGAAAGTCTTCATGAAGGGCACGGTGGGATCCGTGAGGACTACACATGACCCATGGTGGCAGACCGGTCATCCGGCTTAAGGTCCTTCCAATAGTCAGCGCACGTATTGATGAATCTGCAGGAGTAAAACTAGGATGATAGTTTACAGCTGGATCAAGATTTGAACTCAGGCTGGACAACTCGGAGGTGAGCGTGCATACCTCTAAGATATCCCACAAATCGTAAATTATAAATCAGTAAATTATTCATATATATAATATAGGTAGAAATATTGCATCACCCGTCTGCAGTAGAGTTCAGTAAACCACTTGCACTGTGACATGTGTGGAGATTTCTGGGTGCGATTTTGCTTGGGGTTTACGATGTAAATATGGCAGGGCAAGGTGCTGCAGAGGTAACGCACTTACCGTTGAGATGTCTCATCCAGGTTCGATTCCCGGCCTGACTATAAACTGTCGGATTAAGTGTTGAGCAGGCAGGTCGTTGCATCACAAAGTACCACCATCTCTCAGATGGACATCATGCCGGGTGTCCTGTCTGCTAGCATTAGTGAGTGAAGTTAAAGATCCCACGGTGTTCTAGAGAGTGTCTTTTTCTTTTTCTAGAGAGTAGCTGAGTTACCTCCGACACCCTGAGCGAACTACCAATCCCCGACCAAATACCCTTCGATCGAACATCAGATCTGACCAACGGGTTCGTGAAAGTCTTAGACCAAACGCTTTCCCTGGCAGACCCCACAAGGTGAGATTAGTTTGGGCCACGAAGGAGGTAGGCCCCTGTTTGTTTCTTTTTGTTTCACACGTTGATTGTTATGTCCATATGCGGGATGAGGAACAGAGCCCTCCCAGGTCTCAAAGTATCCACCTTCGTGTGTGTGTGTGTGTGTGTGTGTATACATATGTGTGTGTGTGTGTGTGTGTGTGTGTGTGTGTG
This sequence comes from Myxine glutinosa, assembly GCF_964187855.1. Classification (NCBI taxonomy): domain Eukaryota; kingdom Metazoa; phylum Chordata; class Myxini; order Myxiniformes; family Myxinidae; genus Myxine; species Myxine glutinosa. The sequence goes on along the minus strand of NC_136269.1, from coordinate 31,353,062 downwards.
TGTGTGTGTGTGTGTTCATACATATGTGTGTATACATATGTGTGTGTATACATGTGTGTGTGTGTGTCAATATATGTGTGTGTGACATATTGTTGTTGGCTGCTATCTCCACATGTGGGTGGGTTTCAGGAAATGGAACGGAGGCCAACCAGGTCTCAAAGTATCCACCTTCGTGTGTGTGTGTGTGTGTGTGTGTGTGTGTACCTGTGTGTGTGTGTGTGTATACCTGTGTGTGTGTGTGTGTGTATGTATGTATGTATGTATGTATACCTGTGTGTGTGTGTGTGTGTGTGTATATACCTGTGTGTGTGTATACCTGTGTGTGTGTGTATACCTGTGTGTGTATACGTGTGTGTGTGTGTATGTGTGTGTGTGTGTGTGTGTGTGTGTATACGTGTGTGTGTGTGTGTATACGTGTGTGTGTGTGTGTGTGTGTGTGTGTGTGTGTGTGTGTGTGTGTGTGTGTGTGTGTGTGTGTGTGTGTAAACCTGTGTGTGTGCATACCTGTGTGTGTGTGTGTATGCGTGTGTGTGTGTGTGTGTGTGTGTGTGTGTGTGTGTATACCTGTGTGTGTGTGTGTGTGTGTGTGTGTGTGTGTGTGTGTGTACGTGTGTGTCTGTGTGTGTCTGTGTGTGTGTATACCTGTGTGTGTGTGTATACGTGTGTGTGTGTGTGTGTGTGTGTGTGTGTGTGTGTATACGTGTGTGTGTGTGTGTGTGTGTGTGTGTGTGTGTACCTGTGTGTGTGTGTGTGTGTGTGTGTGTGTGTGTGTGTGTGTGTGTGTGTGTGTGTGTGTGTGTGTGTTACATATTGTTGTTGGCTGCTAACATATTGTTGTTGGCTGCTATCTCCACATGCGGGTGGGTTTTAGGATGCTGAACGGAGGCCAACCAGGTCTCAAAGTATCCACCTCCATTCTGTCCATTTCCCACCACCCCCCCCCCCCCCCCCCCACCCCATTTTTGACCTTTTTTTTTTTTTTTTTAACTTTCATTTTAGAAAAAACAAAATCCTTTTTGAGAAAGTATCCATTTTTGTCGATGTAGACCACCGCTTTACAGGTAAAAAGTTTTAAGTTAGGACGTACGGTCTCTATTTGCGAATTTCCACCCGTTTTATCAGAGAGACTTCAACGAATGGTCATTTGAGGGTCGGAAAATGGACGCATCTGCAAAAAGAATGTTTTTTTTTATTTTTATCCAATTTAATTTGCACCTTTATCCCGAGTAAAGCAAACGTGTTTTTGCATCACCTCCATTTGGATTCATCATTAATCATGTTGTGTAATTAACACAAACATCTGCTAATTAAACGATATCTTGTCATCACAGAACACCCCCAATCTCTACCCTACAGTGCACCTTTTAGGGTAATTTTGTTCACTCTTTGAAAAGTTAATTTCCTGCTGACCTTGACTGAAACACCGAGTCACAGAAGCAAGGTGAATTTTCCTTTGGGTTTCCACGTCAAAAAGGGTTTATTGATTGATCCTTTTGTCAGTTTAATGTGATTAAGAATGAATAAAACATTTTCCTAAATGCTGTTGGGTGTCACTGACTAATCTATAGTCTGCCATTGGCTAAGGCAAGGGTCTTTGTTTTTGGTCAATGACCTATTCAATGAGAGATTTTGACAAATCTTTTAATCACGTCGTCGAGATGGGCTTATCCATTACCCACGTTTCCCACCACTGAAGGAATAACCGCTGTGGGCCAACGTCCCATCAATTACTGTCTGCTGCTGCTGCTGCTTGTGGCGAGCGCGTATGCAGAATATTCTGCAACTCGGACGAATCAATCACCATGGTCGAGAAGCAGAAACAAATGGCCTGGTCCTTCGCGATAACATAAATTTTTTTAGCTGGATAGGTCTTGGCACTTCGTGAAGGGTTTCTGGCGGGACCGAATTTTGTCAGGGTGGCTTTTTCTGACTGCTGAGTGGGATTGATGGCCGCGGAGTGGCGAGGCCTGACGCTTGGCCCGGCGCAGATAGCAAGGCCCGAATGGAACTTCTTGGAAGAAAGTTCCACGAAAGGTTACGTGAGGAACTTGGGCGCAGGAGGAACCCACACACACACACACACAAGCAACCTACAAGTCCTACAAATATCTCCGTACCCCTCTGTCTCCAATGCATCCAGGTACCTATCTAAAACTAACTCTCATCTTCTTTACACTCAAGCTATGGCTCCTGGGCCTAGCACTGTCCATTCTGCTGAAAAACTGCACTGCACCCATCTTGTCGACACCGTTCATCATCTTAAACATCTCTATCGGATCTCCCGTGCAATCGCCTCCTTTCCAGTGTATAAATTTCTGCTTCCTTCAACAGTTCCTTATTGATTCGCGTAGCTAGGCCTGAGATCAATCAAGGTGTTTAAGCCCATCTTAAATAGATTGCAAGATCTACCTGAATACCTAGTCAACTATCTGGAGTCACTCTCTTCGCGGACGATGGACGTCCTGAGATCTCCTCGAGTGCTCCAGTGCCAAAGCTGTGCACGGAAACACAAAATCCTTTACCATGCATCTCCGGTAGTCCATCAAAACGAGCCTACGGCCATAGCTGCGCCTTTTTGGCAGCCAGTCATGTGGGTACAAAGTGAATAAATGCGGTGAGGACTGTGCACGGAGCTTACCTTTGCCTTACAGCCGCCGTCATGTACCTGGAACGCAAGATGCCTCGTAATTGGTATCCACCGAGCGAGATGCCACGATCATCGCCAAGGCCCAGATGTGGACAGTTCCACTTATATTAAGCAAGAGGAAGGAATAAAAAAAAGTGTGTCTGAGGCAGTTTACAAGATGCGCACAAAAGGCCACATAATTAGCACTTTGTAATGACTTGCTCAAGCATCCTCCTCTAGCACTTCACGCTTAGGATTCTTATTCTGTTTTTCTTCAGGGAGGACATCCCGAGCATGCCGTGAGACGCCATCTTGTTCCATGCACTCTGGAGTAAACTCAAAGCAGTAGGCCTACATCAATGCCAATGGCCTGTTCCACACAGGACTAGATGAATAAGGTCTTACAGCATAGAGTATGTCATGGCAGAATGAAATAATCTCATTTGATGAAGCAGCCTCGTAATACCGTAGTGACGTAGTGACGTAGTCACAAAAATCGTAGTGACGTCACGATATGGAAGTTGGAAAGATGCTGCACTTTATAGAACCGGCTGACGTCATCGAGTAATGCTGTTTCGTTTTTAAAAAGGGACTAGGTTTCGTTTTTTCTCCAGCTTGGAATAAAATTGACATTTCTGAATCAAACGAGAATGGCCGCGCTGTGGTCACAACGTGCGACAAAATCCGCTAACGTTCCGGTTATTGAAATTAAAATAACTCGACACCTCTCATCCATGTAACCCTCCCAACGGTTACATCTGACGGGCTTCATTAAACCCTATTATTATTTGACGTTTGATTAGATTTTTCAGGATCCTTCATCGTCATAACACTCGACCCAAGCAAAGCCAATGGGTATCGGACGCAACAAACCCGGGCAGTGTATAATCAGCAGAGGCCTACAAACCTGTGTTAGGCCCACTGAACTGAAAATATATAGAATGACCATTGCCATTCACACCACACAGGTGGAGATGTAGCTACCGGGCGCCATCTTGGTTGGCACTCGATGCTGGGCGATGGTGATTTCCGTCATGCGTTTGCACGTAATTCAGAGCGAAAAGCGATTGCGTTTTTTCACCTTTTGTGCGATCGTTTTTCAATAGGAAACCTATCACAGTTACTACAACACTTTCCTTTATCCTTTCCTTTTCACAAAAAAAAAATTCGAGAACAAATGTTGTTCATTTGGGAGCGTGAAGAACTCGGGACATTTTCATGAAACTTGCGAAGAGTCTGTCCAAATTATTTCACAATGATTTGTTTTTGGTCAAATGCGGTCAAATGCGGTCAAACTGGCTTTTAAAATCTGGGACACGTTCAAAACAAACGAGATCCGCGAAGCGAGTCGGTCGAGGCGTGTTAACCAAGATGGCGACACCGCGGCTACACTTTTCACCAGAGTATGAGCGTTCTATATATTTTCATTTCAGTGGTTAGGCCCACCAGAAAACCAAGATGGCGGCCCACCAGTAAACCAAGATGGCGACCCACCAGAAACCCAAGATGGCGGCCATATCATTTCGTCTCATTGCTGTGACCCCCAACAAGCACCACACCAAAAATTACAACAGCAGGAAACTTCACTTTACATGTCATAGGTTAAAATTTTGATTTATTTCAATCAGTCGTCCGTTTGGGGAGTGAGGATCAGCAGCAAAGCTCTGTTGATAAGTAATCGCCCTTGGACAATGGTGAATAATCACTTAAAAATTATAGTAGCCGGATCCGAATACGCATCTTCACCAAAATCTAATCATTTTGTCGATGTCACACACGCTACATCTCTGCCAAATTTCGTCCGAATCCGTTCCACAACTTTTTGAGATATATTGTTCACAAACGGACAAACAGACAGACAAACAGACAAACAGACAGGGGTGAAAACATAACATCCATCCACCTTTGGTGGCGGAGGTAACTAGAACTGGCACTCGGTAGAGAGCATATACCCTGATAGGCTAGAGCTGGATTCGGACCTGAACCAAAATCTAATCGGCTTGTTCTTGACACCTAGGCAACTCATCCACTATGTTTTGTCACAAGTCATCCACAACATTTTGATATATCATGATATACATTGTTTTTGCCCCATCTCTCAATAAGTGAGGAATCACTTGAAAAATTATAGTATCCAGATCTGGAAGTGGACCCTCACCAAAATCGAAACATTTCGTCCATATCACATACCAACATGTCCACCAAATTTCGTCTGAATCCATCCACAACTTTTTGAAATATCCTGTTCACAAACAAGTAGACAGATATAAGTGAAAAAATAACCTCCATCTACCTTCAGTAGCGGAGGTAATAAGTAATAAATAAATAAATAAATCAAGTACCGGTAGATAAACTAGTGGGGATTGGGAGAGAAAACAGACCAGAGATCTGTAATTAAATACAGCACCTGGATTATATAGCCACCTGTGTTATGCGGCCTCCAATGCCCACCCGAATAAAAATCCGCACAATGCACATTTTACTACTTTACATGACGCTGCATGGAAAAAATTGAAACGTGGCTCATTGTAAAGAACTCCGCATGGGGAACAAGTGCTGTTAATGATGACGTCATTGGTGCCATAATTATGAAGTCATAATTTGACAGGGACAACGCTTCGTCTGATCAGTTTGAAATTTATTGAGTGTGATCTACGCAACAATTATATTACAGAATATAAATTTATGATGTCATTGCTTACGTGGTCTGGCAGCCATATTGGATCAAAGAAAAATAACCCCTCAAAAACAGACGATTTGGCTTGCACCAAGTTGACTGCGCAGGGTAATATTCTATGATTACAATTTAAAAAGGAAATGAACGAGATTAAGCATTATTATCATTATTAACATTTATTTAAACGAAACATATATATATATATATATATATATATATATATATATATTGTTATGAATTTGGTAATGCAACATCTAGAGCTAGGTAGATCTGAATAGGTAGGTATTCGGCTGTCGTGACAGGGACTCTACATGTAATAAGTTATTGATGTTTAGGCGTTTGTCGGGGTAAGATGTATGATTGTGGATCTACCTGGAGGTCCGAGTGTTAAATAGTGAGGGATTAAAGGTAACGCCCCTGTGAGTATCACCTAGTAATCAAACCTTTGTCCTTTATGGCACTGCAAACCACATAAACATTAGTTAGGTCCTTAGCGCAACATTAAATAATTCCCTTTCCCTGACATTGACAGGAAACCAGGTCAAAAACACCGCCACGATTGGCCGCCACCGTGTACACCTCCAAAGGCCTACAAACCTGGCCGGCACGTGTTATGCCAGGACCGCAGGGTCGCGTAACGGGGGAGATGTCAGGAGTCGCGGGAGGCTTTGATTGGCTGAGGAGTGCGCAATGTGACGTCATCGGCCACCAATATAGGCGACGGTCGGACGCCATTTGAGTTGTTGAGTCTCTCTGAGCAGACGCGGGGAGTTGTTGAGTCTCTCTGAGCAGACGCGGGGAGTTGTTGAGTCTCTCTGAGCAGACGCGGGGAGTTGTTGAGTCTCTCTGAGCAGACGCGGGCAGTTGAGTTGAGTTGAGTTCGTGGCAGGCACTGGCAGACGCAGGCAGGCACCAGAGAGTTGAGCGGTGGTGGAGAGTTGGAGAGGACACGCCATTCCAGTCGCAGTTCGAGTGCAGTTCGGGTTGTGGGGAGTCGCAGGAGACACACGAGAGCACACCCAGTTGGCACTGAGCAGTTCGTTGGCACTTGGCTGCCAGCACTCCCGCGTCGAGTCGAGTGGAGTTGAAAGGAGTCCTTCCTGTCCCTGGTCAAGTGGAGCCGCTGGCCTGCGTCGGACGCGTGGTGCTTGGAGCGAGGGGCCTCGTGGTGTGCGATCGGGCCGGAAGGAGCGGTGCTGGACACCAACAATACAAGACGACAAAGACAGATAAGCCCGATCTCCGCGTATATTTTGAACGACGGGACGTGTTATTTTCGTGATTAATCTCCCTCGTTTGTGTTTGCTGTCAGTCGTGTGGGGACGTCCCGATTTAGGTTTATTAGAGTTATTAGATTTACCGGCGGGCTTTTTCACTGGCTTTACTTTTCCTAATAAACCCTTATATTATTTTCTGTACATATTTGAACGCAGTTTCCCGGGTGTTTCATTTTAATAGATAAGGTTGCGGAGCCTTCGCTGCGTCTGGCCTTCCGCGCGTTGGTGTTGAACTTGAGTCCGCCATTGAGTTTTCGCCTCGGGAGTGTAAAGTCTCGCAATCGGTCATCCGTAACTGTGGTGTTAATCACGGTTACGCGACAAGTGGTGTCAGGAGTGGGATTTGAACCCGTCGGACAAATTTTTTTTGTCCGCGGCGAGACATCGACACGGTCGGACAAATTTTTTTTGTCCGCGGGGCGACATCGACACGGTCGGGCGTACATTGCGCCCGACGTTCGAACGCAAAATTTGTATAGGCGAGGCGGAGAAATTAATAATCAATTGGGCATACGGAGCGCGATATCGCGTCTTCGTCAAATTTAAATTGTGTTTTTGGTATTAAAATAAATACGCGCGCGGGAAACAATCTTCCGGAAAGCGGATGTCGGAAATTGACGAGATGGAAGTACGCAGCGAGGCCTCCGTCAGCGTCGGGAGTGAGCCGGAAATGGGGGATAAGGAGGATAGCGTTGGAACTTTCCCCGCCGCTGGGACGGCCCCGATAGATCTCCAGACCATAGTAAATTTAATAAATGCTCAGAGGGCCGATAGTGAGCGATTGGGAAAGCAAATGGGAGAAATGAAAAGTGGGATGGAAAATAAAATGGAGTCCCAAGGGAAGGAATGTAGGGAAGGAATGAAGGGAATGAGTGATCGATTGGAGGAACAAATTGAAGGGATGGAAAATAAAATGGAGTCCCAGGGGAAGGAATGGAGGAATGAAATAAAGGAAAGGAATGAACAATTGGAAGGAAAAATTGGGGAAATGGCACAGCAGCTGGGGGAACGAATTGATGGCATAGAAGGGAGAGTGCAAAACCAAATTACGGACGGACTGGGGAAATTTGAGGGTAAAGTAGAAATTCAAATGGGGGCACAGGAGAAGCCAAAGGTGGCAAAAATTGAATCGGAATGGGGGGAAGCTAGATTGGGAACAGGAGAGAGTACGGCCCATGCAGATGTGCATGTTGCTCACAAGCAGGGAATTGCACAGGGAATGGCAATTGAAGTAAATGGGGAGACCGCAGGTGCACAGGTGGATGGGGAATGTCCACAGGTGGATGGGGAATGTGTACAGGTAGATGGGGAATGCCTGCAGGTAAACGTGGAGTGTCCACAGGTGAGCGGGGAAGGAAATTTGGAATGTGAGAGTTGTAATGGGGAATGTTTCCCACATTCTGGCCTGGTTGTTTATCGGGACCGTGTGGATGTCACAACACCCCAACCGGGGGATGAATTTGGAATTGTGCAGCACCAGGGCGGTGGTGCGGAGCAAGAGGGGGTAGAGTTTTTGGGGGTCCATGCGATAGAGCCGGACCGGGTATTTATTGGGGATATTGATCAAAGCCTGGCGGGGCCAGGAATGATTTGTAATGATGAGGATGATTTGATCCAGCGGCTGGAGACCTGTGACAGTCCCATGGAGGCAGAGCTTGTTCAGGCCCAAAGGAGTCTGGGGGAAGAGGTGAGTTGGTCCGAGGAGGTGGTTGGAATGACCGAGGGGACGCTCACTGTACACTGCTATTCGGAAACAGAGGCTCCAAAATTGGACAACCAGTTGGGGGAGTGTGTTGGCTCCGGGCTGGATTTGGATCTTGGAGGATCGGGAGATAGAGCTTCTGGAGATTTGGTCCCTGTAGGGAATTTGGATCAACTGCAGGGAGGGGCAGAACAACCGGTGGTAGAGGTTGTTCCCTGCAGCTGCGGAATGGCAGTGGGAATGAAAATTTGTAAAATAAAATTACAATGGGAAATTGATTTGGAGCAGCCATGGTTGGGATTGGTCCCCGGGCTGCGGGATTTGGACATGGAGAGGTCATGGGTGATGGCCTCGGGCAAAAGCTGCCCCTTTCAAAATTTGGGTATGCCAGCCAGCTGGGGGGCTGTGATGGCGAGATTTGGACGTGGGGTCCAGCCTTGGGTGTCGAGGTACGACCTGGGTCCCACGGGGGGTCTGGTGGAGTGTGGCGTCCCTTGTCCGTCGGGGCGCCGTCCGAGCTGGTGGCTCGGGCCGGCAGGGTCACCGGACCCTGGTGGGGGTTAAGACCTCCAGAGGGGTCCGAGGTGGTTTCTCAAGTCTGGGTTGGCATTTATTGAGGACCACTAGGGGGAGGTGTTGTGGGTCGCGCTTTGGTGGTGGCACTGCGGACGGCCAACTTGGGACTGATGTGGTGACCACCCGGGCATGCGGCCTGGCACTCTCCTCCAGGGACTCTGGGACAACCAGCATGTGGTGACCTGGCATGGTGGTTGGTCTATGGACGCGGGTCAAACCGAATGGACAGGGATGGAGATAGCCTGCCGGACAACCATTGGGGCATCTGTGGAACGTGATGGTGTGAGTGACCTTCCACAGATGCTCCGTTGTGATTTATGGACTCTCGGGTTGGGAAGAGAGCCATGGGGATGTGAATCGGGAGATGTGTAACGAGCCGAGCATATGGGCCATGCTCGGCTGGCATGTGTATGGCAAAGCATCCTTCTTTGGTGAGGTGAGTGAAATGTGACAAATGGTTGGCATGGGTAATCTGTGGGTTAGATGCAAATTTAAGGGTGGATTTTGAAATGCCATGGTGGACACTGTACAGTGACGCCATTATTGATCCAGGTGTGTAGACCAAAGTGTTGGAGGCTGTGATGAAATTAATAGGGTAGCAAGACACAGCTTTCAACTGGTTGCGGGGGCAACTGTGCTGATATTTGGGACGCGGGATGATGGGGATGTAGTTGTGTAGCCTGAGGGTCAACGTGGTGCTGTGCATGTCCGAGGTGTGTGGACCATGTCTTCTGGGTGAGTCTCCTGGTGGAGCATGGCTGTTGACTGGACCTTGGTGTGGTCAAGTGTGGGTGAGCACTGGGGGGCTGCAGTTCTGTAGTCGGACTGGGGGATGATGGGGAGGTGCAGGGGACGTGGCTGTAGGGATGCCACGCACTGCGACCGTGCCCCCCAGGGCCGAGGTTGTGTGTGCGGTAGTGTGTGTTGTGGCAGCAAGTGCTCACCACATTGGCCAGCTGGGGCTGCTGCAGCTGTGTTCCTCGCAGGGGGGCCGAAGGATGGATGGTGGGTCGCACCCTTATGGACACTCATGGGCCATGTTGGCGTTTTGACTGCTCACCTTGTCCCGGTGACCCTTGCACGGTAGAGGTGCAGAGCTGTCGTGGCCACAGGTTGTGTAGTGATGATCACCGTTGGATGCGGATCCACATACCTGCCAGTGTAGTGGGGACAAAAGAGAAATTTGGAAGGATTTGGTAGGCCCAATGTGAAATTTTGGGAATTGTATGGGTGGATTGCACTTTGAACCTGACCAACCTGCAACTACCTGCACTTGAGGTGAGTGTTTTAAGGAGTACTGTCCCAGGCTTCAGGATTTGCTTTGGGAAATTGGGGACATGTAATTTGGAGTTGGGAGGTGAGAGCGAGTGATGACATGGCCGGTGAGGGGATGGAATGGGAGCCACAGTGTCTTGTGGGTGGCGTATGTTTTTGTGTTGTGGTTAGGTGTTTTGATGTGGTCGTGAGAGTGGAACCTGGAGAGTGAGTGATGATTATTGGAGATAATGAGGGGTGATAATTGTGCTTTTGGAAATGTGCGAATGGAAATGTGTAAGGATTCAATGATTCGAACTGTGAATGGGATTTCACATTGGCAGGCCATGGCAAGCCTTGTAACACCTTTTACACCATCTATGAATTGTACTGAATTGTGCTGAGTTGTGTGGAGAATTGAATGGCAGCGGGGGAGGAAGTGTGTTTTGGGGTCTTGTGGGTGGGGAAGGTGTGTGTGTCCGCAGGTACAGAGCAAGCTCTGAGGAGCGATGCCTGCGGGCCCCCCTCTGCGGCAATTACCCCTGGCAGCCGGTGGTAACTGGAAATTGGAGCTCGTCGGTGGAGGGTCTGGTTGGGCGCCGCGGGGTGAGGAAGTCCCCCGGTGACCCGTGTTGCTGCGCGAAAGCAGGAGGCAAAGGAGCCTGGTGTGTGTGGAGACCCTCACCGGCGAGGTAACGGCGGAAAGGGGCTGTTGGGCTGTCATGGGGCCAAGAGGTAAAGGGGGGGGGGGCAATGAACTTGTAAGTCGGTTGACTTGTTTTTGGGACTGCGGGCACCACAGCCTGATGCGCCCCCACCATCTTTTTGTGCGGTACCTCCCCGCTGCCTAGTTGAGGAATGCACACACACGTGAATGACATCAATGCCATGGTCCTGCAGGGGGGTGTATTGAAGAAGAACCTTATTGATTTTTGAAATGCCTTGATGACCTATGGAATGAGAATGAGTGGTTAAGGGGTCTGTGTAGCATGAATGTGGGCGAAATCCACCGAGCCGTGTCACTCACCTGTAACATCTGGACAGGGCCGTGGAAAATTTAGTGGGATGCATTGGGGATGGCCCCGCAGGTAAGGTTGTGTCTTGTGGCATCCACCGGGGGACGCGGTCTGTAGACCGGGGTATGTACAAAGGTTAGAGTTTTGAGTTTTGGAAAGATGGTTAAGTTTTGTGGTTAAGTTAGTGTTGTGTGTTGTTGTTTCCTCCCTCCACAGGAACAACGAAGAAGATGTACATACTTGCATGATGGTTAAGGGGTTCAGCATGTTAAGGAAGTGTAGGTAGGTAGTCCGACTCACTTCCCACAGCCCTTCCTGAGTTATTTCATAGGTTAATTAAGTGTGTGACAGTAAGTGTTAAGGCTGGAATGGTAGCCCTGCGGTGAACCTTGCAGGAGCTACGGTTCCAGGGGGGGGGGCTGTGTTATGAATTTGGTAATGCAACATCTAGAGCTAGGTAGATCTGAATAGGTAGGTATTCGGCTGTCGTGACAGGGACTCTACATGTAATAAGTTATTGATGTTTAGGCGTTTGTCGGGGTAAGATGTATGATTGTGGATCTACCTGGAGGTCCGAGTGTTAAATAGTGAGGGATTAAAGGTAACGCCCCTGTGAGTATCACCTAGTAATCAAACCTTTGTCCTTTATGGCACTGCAAACCACATAAACATTAGTTAGGTCCTTAGCGCAACATTAAATAATTCCCTTTCCCTGACATTGACAGGAAACCAGGTCAAAAACACCGCCACGATTGGCCGCCACCGTGTACACCTCCAAAGGCCTACAAACCTGGCCGGCACGTGTTATGCCAGGACCGCAGGGTCGCGTAACGGGGGAGATGTCAGGAGTCGCGGGAGGCTTTGATTGGCTGAGGAGTGCGCAATGTGACGTCATCGGCCACCAATATAGGCGACGGTCGGACGCCATTTGAGTTGTTGAGTCTCTCTGAGCAGACGCGGGGAGTTGTTGAGTCTCTCTGAGCAGACGCGGGGAGTTGTTGAGTCTCTCTGAGCAGACGCGGGGAGTTGTTGAGTCTCTCTGAGCAGACGCGGGCAGTTGAGTTGAGTTGAGTTCGTGGCAGGCACTGGCAGACGCAGGCAGGCACCAGAGAGTTGAGCGGTGGTGGAGAGTTGGAGAGGACACGCCATTCCAGTCGCAGTTCGAGTGCAGTTCGGGTTGTGGGGAGTCGCAGGAGACACACGAGAGCACACCCAGTTGGCACTGAGCAGTTCGTTGGCAATTGGCTGCCAGCACTCCCGCGTCGAGTCGAGTGGAGTTGAAAGGAGTCCTTCCTGTCCCTGGTCAAGTGGAGCCGCTGGCCTGCGTCGGACGCGTGGTGCTTGGAGCGAGGGGCCTCGTGGTGTGCGATCGGGCCGGAAGGAGCGGTGCTGGACACCAACAATACAAGACGACAAAGACAGATAAGCCCGATCTCCGCGTATATTTTGAATGACGGGACGTGTTATTTTCGTGATTAATCTCCCTCGTTTGTGTTTGCTGTCAGTCGTGTGGGGACGTCCCGATTTAGGTTTATTAGAGTTATTAGATTTACCGGCGGGCTTTTTCACTGGCTTTACTTTTCCTAATAAACCCTTATATTATTTTCTGTACATATTTGAACGCAGTTTCCCGGGTGTTTCATTTTAATAGATAAGGTTGCGGAGCCTTCGCTGCGTCTGGCCTTCCGCGCGTTGGTGTTGAACTTGAGTCCGCCATTGAGTTTTCGCCTCGGGAGTGTAAAGTCTCGCAATCGGTCATCCGTAACTGTGGTGTTAATCACGGTTACGCGACAATATATATATATATATATATATATATATATATATATAATGGTATCTGTAATCTGGTTCTCTAACCTAATGAGCGGACAACATGACGTCATCGCCATGCACGTCCGCCTTGCCTGCAAAGTTCCAGAGGAACCATCTAGCAGTGCGTCATTACGGATTATAAATACAGATACTGTCACAAGTGCATGCAAAACTCAAAGTTACCGACCTGGTTTCGCCCTTGTTGGGGCTTCATCAAGGCAACGCAGTGAGGCTTCCCATAAAATTGTAACTCTGTGACCCTTTCGGTTTTTATATCAGTCACTATGCGACCTTCATATCATCAGTGGAGAACCGCCAGCAAGGTGTCCCATACAGCTGCTGCTGCACCTTGCTGGGAGCGATAAGCACCGCCTGCCACGCGGTAACGTTATCTCTGGTATCCACTCATCATATGGAGTCGACCTGGTTGCGGTTGGGAGTTACTAATAATGAATATATATATATATATATATATATATATATATATATATATATATATATATATATATATATATATATATATATATATATATATATATATATATATATATATATATATATATATATATATATATTGTTGCGGATATGGGATTTGCATCCATCCATATCCGCTTGTAAATATTCCCCTATTTCCTCAATACTTCCCAACTATCCCCAATCCCCCATTCCCTAGTCCCATTTTCTGTAAACAACACACTGTAGACCCGACCTCCCCCTATTTCCCCCATTAAATGTCGTGCCCAGGTTCACCGCATCTCATGTAAGACAACTATAGGACATCTTGCTAGTTATTCTTAGTCTATGTCAGTTAAGGACTCGTTTCCATTAATTCTGACCCTTCGTTGCACCAGAATGTGATTGTATGGCACCGTTAGGAAGTTTAGGACCTCCCAATACCTCCCCGCAGCTCTTCCTCATGGTTCAGCAACAACAACAACAACAACAGCAACGGCAGCGGCGTGCACAGGGAGTGCGCGTCCTCACTCCGGCTTGGTTGGTAGGGGGTGTTGGGAGGGCACGAGGCCTTCCCAACGAGCCGCCATCGAACATGTGCTCGACGGGGTTACCAAATAGGGGCTCCCTGTCAGCTCCTCGTCAAGGGCGGAGCCCGGTAACCCCCGCACCCAATGGAAGCGGCGGACCGGCCCCAGGGGGGCGGAGCCAACCAGCCGAGGGCGTGTCACTCCCCGCTGAGCATGCGCAGGAAGAGGGAGGTGACGTCAGATGCGCGCTGAGCTTGGAGCAAGCAAGACGTACCCTCCGAGCGCTGTGAGGCCTCCCCGCATCTCTGGACTGGACCGTGCTTTATCCTGTCCCCGAGCCAAGGTGCACCTTGTGCTATCGACTACCTGTCCCTTCCTGCCATCAATCCCTGTGTAAGTCAGCCTTGTTCCGTTTGTCTGTGGTCTGTCTGGGCTAAGATAAGACGGTAATTAAGTGCCCATCTCTTCTGTGTCTTTTACTTCACTCTACCGTGTAATCTACCCCCTTTTCTCCACCACTGTAATTATACCCTCCTCCAGAGGTCTTGAGAACTGTACCCTTGCGTCGTTTCATCTATCCCAGTCGTTGTGTCCTTTCCATCATTGATTTAGCATAGTGCGATTTGGTCAACGTCTGGGTAGAATCGGGGTCTAGTCGGGGAATAACTGTTCGGTCGCGGTCATACCAACCGCTCGGTCAAAAATAACATCCAAACCGCGTCCGTAACAATATATATATATATATATATATATTGTGGCGGACACAAGCAAGGTACACTAATCCAGCGCACCAGCAGGTGGCGCAAACGTCCAGGCGGGGAACTGGAATGCATGCCCCGCCTATCGACCGGTCGGCCACGCCCGGGGACGAGGCGTGGCCTCGGCACATATATGCGGGCTCTAAGCTCGGGCCCGCCCAGTGCTGCAGTTCGAGCTTTCACAATAAAGACTCTTGGTTTATCAAACGCGTTGTGGCCTACCTCTTTGGCAAGCAAAGTTGTGTGCGCAGCACCACACTTCACTGGTGACCCCGATTGGTGCAGCCGTCGCTGACCAGCGAACGCGCCATGGCCAACAACGCTGTCGCGGTAAAACTCCCAGAGTTTTGGGAAGCACAGGCCGGTGTGGTTCGTGCAGGCCGAAGCGCAATTCCAGCTTCGAGGCATAACGGCGGAAGAGACCCGTTACTACCAAGTGGTCGCCTCCCTTGGGCCCAGCACTGCCGCCCATGTCGTGTTCATCCTGCGGCACCCGCCGGCCGACCACAAGTACAGGGCGATCAAATGTCTCCTCATCACCACGTTCGGCCTCACTGAGATCGAACGGGCCGACCGCCTCCTGGACCTTCCCGCACTCGGCGACACACGACCATTCGTGCGGATGGATTATATGCTGTCGTTGCTTGGTGACCAGCCCCCGGATTTCTTATTCCGGGCGCTTTTCCTACGCCAGCTACCTCTACAGGTACACCTCGTGCTGGCCGGTTCCAACATGAGGGAACCCCGCGCCCTGGCCGTAGAGGCCGACAAGTTTTTCGCGGCTTGTGACACGCGGGCGAGTTACGGTGCGGCCGTCGTGGATCCCGAGGCTGATGCTACTGCATCCCCCGTGGCCGCTGCCGTGCCCCGCCCACCACCACCACCGCCGCCGAGAAAACCGCGGCTGCCACCGCCCTCGCCGCCGCAAGCCTGGTGCTATTTCCACGCCAGGTTCGGCCACAAGGCGAAGAAGTGTTGCCCGCCGTGCTCGTTTGGCAGGTCCAGAAACGGCCAGGCCGGCGCTCGGTAGCGGCCCTGAGCATCGGCCATTCCGGCAGTCTCCTATTCATCACGGACACCTTGTCCGGGCGACGTTTCCTCTGGGATACAGGAGCACAGGTAAGCGTCATCCCAGCCGACACGTCCGACAAGCGAACCGCGGGCCGGGGCCCCGCTTTGCTTGCCGCCAACGGTACACCATCCGCACGTTCGGGGAGCGCTGCCTCTCCCTGCGGTTCGGAGGGCAGCGCTTTGAATGGTCGTTCATGACCACCAGCGTGCCCATGGCATTGCTCGGTGCGGACTTCCTATGTGCGAATAGGTAGCTGGTCGACGTAAAGCGCAGACGGCTCGTTCAGGCCGAAACCTTTAGCTCGCTCGCTTGTTTGCTGAGCAGCTCGTTGAGCGGCTCACTGAGCGGCTCACCAAGCGGCTTGCCAAGCGGCTTGCTGGACGGTTCCGTCCCGGCGAGTTTGGTTTGCACGCTGCCGGCAGCGGACGACTTTACCCGCCTCCTCGCCAGTTTCACGGCCCTCACATGGCCCACCTTTTCAGCGGTGGCCGTTAAACACGGGGTGGAGCATCACGTCCCCACGGTCGGGCCGCCGGTCTATGCCCGGGCATGCCGGCTCGAGCCCACGAAGCTCGTGGTGGCGAAAGTGGAGTTCGCCACGCTGGAGCAGCTGGGGATCGTGCGGTGCTCCAACAGCGC
Organism: Myxine glutinosa; assembly: GCF_964187855.1. Classification (NCBI taxonomy): domain Eukaryota; kingdom Metazoa; phylum Chordata; class Myxini; order Myxiniformes; family Myxinidae; genus Myxine; species Myxine glutinosa. The sequence continues at coordinate 31,336,670 of NC_136269.1, read as the reverse complement.
TTGGGCTTCTCCACTGCACATCGTGCTGAAGCCCGGCGGGGGATGGCGGCAGTGCAGGGACTACTGCCAGCTCAACGATGCCACCACCCCCGACCGCTACCCGGTCCCACACCTTCAGGACTTTTCCGCCCGGTTGGCCAACACGACCGTGTTTTCGAAGGTGGACCTCATCCGGGGCTACCATCAGGTCCCCGTCCAACCGGACGACGTCCCGGAGACGGCCGTCATCACCCCTTTCGGCCTCTTCGAATTTCTAAGGATGCCCTTCGGGTTGAAGAATGCGGCTCAGGCGTTCCAGCGGCTTATGGATAGCGTCTTGCATGACTTACCTTTCCTGATCGTCTACCTGGACGACATCCAAGTCGCGAGCACGTCCCGGGAGGATTAACTACTCCACCTCCGCACACTGTTCGAATGCCTGGGCCAGCATGGCCTAATCATCAACCCTGCCAAGTGCCGTTTCGGTGTCACCACCATCGACTCTTGGGGCACCGCATCACCGAGCACGGGGCCGTCCCTTTACCGGCCAAGGTGGAGGCGGTCAGGGATTTCCCGCGGCCCCGCAAGATCAAGGGGCTCCAGGAGTTCCTGGGCATGGTAAACTTTTACCACCGCTTCGTGCCCCACGTCGCCCAGCTCCTCCGCCCCTTGCACGAGGCCCTCCGGGGCAAGCCGGGCAAAGGTGACATTGCCTGGTCGGAGCCGATGGCCGAGGCGTTCGCGGGCGTAAAGCTGGCTCTAGCCGACGCCACCATGCTGGCGCACCCGGCGCCCGATGCACCGATCGCCCTCACCACCGACGCGTCGGATTACGTGGTGGGCGCGGTGCACGAGCAATGGGTGCGTGGTGCTTGGCAACTGCTGGCGTTTTTCAGCCGGCAGCTTTGCCCGCACGAACGCCGGTACAGCACCTTCGACCGCGAGTTGCTCGGACTCCACCTGGTGGTCCGATACTTCCGCCATCTGCTGGAGGGCCACCCGTTCACGGCCTTCGTTGACCACAAGCCCCTTGTGTTCGCGATGGCCAAGGTCACCGAGCCATGGTCAGCACGGCAGCAGCGCCACCTCTCTGCCGTGTCCGAGTACACAACGGACATCCGTCACGTGGCGGGTAAGGACAACCCGGTGGCGGATTGCCTTTCCCGGTCCGCCGTGCACGCGGTCCACCTCAGGGTCGACTATGCCCGGATGGCGGAGGCCCAGACCGCCGACCCCGGCATGCAGGCCTTGCGGACCGCCGTCCCGGGCCTCCGCGTCACCACGGTGCCGTTCGACGCCGCAGGCACGGCCGTCCTATGCGACGTCTCCCTCGGCCGGCCTCGCCCCATCGTGCCCGCTGGCTGGCATCGCCCGGTGTTCGACGCCATCCACGGCCTGTCCCACCCTGGCGCGAGGGCATCCCAGAAACTCGTCGGGGCAAAGTTTGTCTGGCATGGCCTCCGGAAGGACGTCCGTGACTGGGCCAGGACGTGCCTCGCGTGCCAGCGCGCAAAGGTCCACCGCCACACCCAGGCACCGTTGGCCCCGTTTACGGTGCCCGAGCGGCTGTTCGACCACGTGCACGTCGACTTGGTGGGACCTCTGCCCCCCTCGCGAGGGTTCACCCACCTCCTCACCATGGTCGACCGCACCACACGGTGGCCGGAGGCCGTCCCATTGGCGGCGACGTCTGCGGCTGAGGTGGCGCAAGCCTTTATCGCCACTTGGGTTGCCCGGTTCGGTGCCCCCTCGGACATCTCGTCCAACCGCGGCCCCCAGTTCACCTCGGAGCTCTGGGCCACGGTGGCGCAAGGACTCGGGGTGAAGCTACACCACACCACGGCCTACCACCCCCAGGCCAATGGCCTGTGCGAGCGCTTTCATCGCTCCATGAAGGCCGCGCTCCGGGCCAGCCTCTGCGACGGCGGCTGGGTCGACAGACTCCCCTGGGTCCTGCTGGGCCTCAGGACGGCGCCCAAGGACGACCTGCGCGCGTCCTCGGCGGAGCTGGTCTTCGGGAAACCACTGCGGGTACCAGGTGAATTTATCCCCGACTCCACGGCTCCTTGGTCCGCGGCACAACAGCGCTCCGCCCTTCAGGAGACCGCCCGGAAGTTCGCCCCGGTGCCGACGTCACACCACGGTTGCCCGCCTTCCCACGTCGCCCCGGAGCTTCGCACGGCAACGTACCTGTTCATCCGGCACGACGCCCAC
>NC_136269.1:31184477-31329477 GCF_964187855.1 Myxine glutinosa | reverse complement strand
TACGAGTGTCCACTCCCCTTTGTACTTTCCCAAGCCAGCTGCTATACAGAAAGTTGTAAACATGTTGTCACATAATGCTGACCATCTCCTTATCAGAAGCTAACCCATGACTGGCCTTGGATGAACTTCCTTTAATTAACTGAACAACAGGATGGGACTATGGTGGGGGACCCAATGAGCCCATTCTGTCTCTGTGTCTTGTGAGCTAACTCCACCCCTGACTTTCCTTTATATAAAGCAATGTTAATTGAATTATTTCAGAGCATCTTGTTGTACTGTTGGTCATTCCTTGTGAGTTTCAATGCAACTTTGCTGTCCTCAAGCTTGAGTACTCGAGTTCCAATAAATATATCCGTTGCTCCTTTCTTCTGAGTTCTTCTGAGTCCCAAGTCCTAAGTCCCAATCCGACAACTGGTGGCAGCGGTGGGATCAGTCTGGGCAGTCCGGGACGCGGTCCCAGGCAAGGGAGTGGTGAGAGACCAGCTGGCAATTGATCCGGGTCAGGTGAGCTGTGGTTTTCTTTTGTTTTTTCCTTTTTAGCCCGGGGGTCAGTCCAAATTGTAACCCACTCTCTCTTGCTCGGTCGCCGTACGTTCCGTTCCCTGCTCATACCTGTTCCACGAACCTAAATTTAATTACGGACCGCTTGGGTCCTGGAGCAACTGATTGTTTATGGACTCGTTAGGGTAACGTTACGTAAGGAGAAGTGCCCCACGTTGGGCGCCTGAGGTTAAGGGGTAATAGATCTCTGGGTTGTAAGGGTAAGGATAAGGGCGGCGTCCCGATCCGAGGCCTACCCGGGAGACGTTGGGATTTTAAGTAAGATCAGAACTATTATACGGGCGTAGGACGCCAGGAAAGTGCAGTAAGGGTAGGATAGACGGCTGTGTAGGCGGGCGAGCCTCTCAGGAGAGTAGGTAGCGCGGCCGTACCACGCGAGGCGGGCGAACCTCACGAGTACAAGACTGCGAGCCTCTCAGAGTTAGGTAGACGGCTGTAAACGCGAGGCGGGCGATCCTCACGAGTACAAGGCTACGTCGGTAAACTAAATTTTCCTAGGATGGGTAACAGTATGGGTAATAAGATAGTAAAGGCAGGTGAACCGCTTAGACATACCCCAGCATTTTTTATGTTTAAGAGGTATGGCTATGCTGCTGTGAGACCAGGGAAGTCATGGGTTGCATTGACGAAGGATTTAGGAGAACCGTGGCCCGAAGGAGGGTCTTTTGCGCTGGAAAAATTGGACGTATTGTATGAGACATTAGAAAAGTTCGAACAGGCCACGAAACACTTTCCGCCTGACTATTGGAAAGTCTTTGGCTGGTGGAAGGAAGAAGCGATGAAGCGACACGCAAAGTCGAAACAGGCCAGCTTGGCAGGTGAGGTAACAAAACTCAAGGGTCTGAGGAAACAGGCGAATAAAGAGCAGGATGAAGCGCTTAAGGAAATAGAGAGGCAGGCCAACGCGCGACTGATGCCGCTCGTTGAAAACCCAGACCCCGCGAGAGGGGAGGCAGTGACCAATCTACCCTCCCCAGCCCCAGTCCTAAGCTCTGTCCCGGGGTTTCAGGCACCACCTATCCTTTCTGCGCCCCCGCTACCACCTCCCTATAACCCCGCTACCATCGCGCCCCAGATACCCCAGAACCACCCGAGCCAGGGAAGGCCGTTTGCACAACTCGGGGCTAACGGAATAGATGACGGGACCGACATCGCAGGGTTCCCGCCACCGATAGGACCGGATGGGTTATACCCCTCACTGGTAGGTTGTAAGGGGAAAAGGACCTCACAAACTACCCCATCGGAATGTCAGGAAATAGAGGAAAGGAAAACATTGTGCCCTGTACAAGTTATCGGGGTTGACGCAGCAGGTCATGGGGTTTGGGAAAGAGTACCATGGAAAGAATCCTCTTTAACTGTAATGCGGGCAAGGATTCAACATTTGCTTATTGAGGATCCACGGCAGATAGTGCCGACCATGTCGAATTGGGTTTTGGATGGCGAGTGCGACTATCGAGACATAACCCATATGGGAGTGTCCGTGCTCCCACCCAAGGTATGGGAAAGGGCTAGACAAAGAGCACACTGGCCGGTGGCAGACCCAAGGGCTGGTGCAAACCCCCCGTTAACACAAGCGCAATGGGATGCTCTAAAGGTCCTGCTGCTAGATTCTATTGAGCAGGCGCTGTTGCCAGCAGGAGGTCCGGATTGGGGAAAGATCGGGGCCATAAAACAAAAGGCAGGAGAACCAATTGGAGAGTACCGAGAAAGGTTGGAAAAGGCCATTGCGCGCTGGGGAGGACTGGGTCCGATGCAGCTGGGAGGGCTACCCCAACCATTGGTAAATCAATATCTAATCGAGGGGCTTCGGCCGGTGTTAAAGAAACAGGTACAGACCGTCCTCTTCGGCTGGAAGGGAATGACAACCAACGAATTATGCGACAAACTGGAACAATGCCCGGGCTCCTCCCTAGAGGAGAAGAAGGATATTAAGGAGGAAATATTGCAAATGTTTGTCCAAGAGAAACGGGCTCAATTTAATCAGAATAAAAAGGGGGATCAGAGTCAGAACTACATACACGAACAGTGCCAGAAGTGGGGACCTGTTCGAGGTCCAGAGGAACATAGGAGGAGTTGTTATCCTCTTTTCTATAAGGGCCAATTCCCCAACGGAGAGTGGATCCACAACGAAAATGAGAACTGCGACGGTTGTACTGAGGAAGATTTTGGACTAATTAATATGAACGAGGTGAAACAACAATGGACAATACCACCCCCTCTTCCCCCTCCTCCTCAAAACCCTCAAACTTGGACTGTGCAAGGGCCCCCTCCCCAAAATTGGTATCCACCAAGACCCCTTCTCCAAAACCCCGGACCACCCCCCAATAGTGGGATGCAGAACGGACCAAGGGGGAACTGGGCCCCGCCTCGGGGTCCGCCGCAGTGGCAACCAGTGAACCAGTCACATTGGGGGCCGCCAGAACGCCGGCAGGGCGGAAGGGGCGCTGTAGAGGGACGACCTATGCCCTCCGCACCACCGGTTCCGCAGGAACCGTGCCATTATTGCAAGCAGATGGGACACTGGATACGTGATTGCCCAAAGGCTCGTAAGGGGTTTCAGCCCCAATACAATAGAGGGGCCTATTGACGGGACGCTGGCGAGTCGCCCAAGGAGTGTCCTCTCTTGACCATGACACCGGCAGAGGAACCAACCATGATGTTGGACGTGGAGGGAAGACAATTAGAATTTCTCGTAGATACGGGCGCGACTCGCAGCACAATTAACAAGGGGCAATTGCCCTCTTTGCGCCCTACGGCCAGGAACGTTCAAATACTGGGTGTTTCGGGTTTACCCCAAGCGCTTCCTATTTCGGAGGAAGTGCGAGTAACATGCGGCCCGCTGGAGGCTAAACATGCATTTTTGATGACCACTACCGCCCCGACGAATTTGCTGGGACGGGATTTATTGTGCCGTTTGGGCTGTCAGATCTCATGTACCGAGGAGGGAGTTTTCGTAGACGTCGCGAAATCTAAACGCGACTTGGTAATGACGGCATTGTCTCGGCCCGGCCCCACCGTGTATTGGTGGCGCATGGATGAAGGGGCTCTGGCTACCTGGACGCATATCATAGATAATGTGTGTTTGGACAACGCAGTTCTGCGAGATTGGCTACAACTGCACGAAATTTCGATAAAAACCTTAAAGGATAGTCCACCCCATTGCACTGCGTACTATGATGCAACGGGCGACGACGAGAATTATCGAGAAAAGGTTAAGGAAAAGCTGGGCGAGCGCACGCCTCTACACTTGTCACGGATGTGGATCGGCTGCGAGGGAATAGGAATCGAGGCAGTCCTAACCTCGAGTCAGCGTGCATTGACCCGATACCCCGAAGGAGCGGCCGCCCATGTTACCCTCACTACTGCCAAGGGGTGGCCGCCGGAAAGTGTAGGTTGGATGGTAGGGAGGTTACGTGAAGTTCCCCTACAAGGTTATCGGAGTAAGAAGGGCCGTTGGACTTTGAAACGGCTCCAAAATGGCGAAGGGTTCTCAATTGACTTCAAGACACAACGGAGGGATGGAACGTTCGAAGCAACAGAGTTGCCTCCTAAGGGCACCTATGCCATGAGGGCAGTGCTGACGGACCCGGGTGAGTCAGATTACCTCCTAGCGGAGGTGCCAGACAATTTATGGCCCAAAAGCGACGGTGAGGTTGGACGGATGCGAGACGCCGAACCTCTAGTGATAGCAGTGCAGCCGGGGATGCGCTTGCCAAATGTAAAACAGTATAAGCTACGACCTGAGGCCGACGTAGGCATAGCACCAGTGATTCAATCCCTAGTGGAACAGAAGATTATCGTGGAAACTAACAGCCCATGTAATACACCAATTTTGCCAGTTAAAAAGCCGTCAAAGGACAAATGGAGGTTTGTACAGGATTTAAGGGAGGTGAACAAGGTGATACAGGGCATACACCCACTAGTTCCAAACGGAGAAACCCTCATGATGTCAATTCCACCGGACGCAACATACTTCACGGTCATCGACCTTTGTTCTGCGTTTTTCTCTGTGCCCATCGCGCCTGAGTCACAATACTTATTCGCTTTCACCCATAGGGGGCGCCAGTATACTTGGACAGTACTACCTCAGGGGTTTTCAGATAGCCCCACTCTGTTTTCCCGGGCGCTGCACCGCGACCTGGCGGATGTGGAATTGAAGGGAGGGTCAGTGTTGCTGCAATACGTTGACGATTTGTTGATTTGCTCCCCTTCAAAGGAGGCGTGCGAAATGGATTCTTTGGCCCTATTAAAGGCCTTGGCGGCCAAAGGCCACAAAGTAGGCAGACCAAAACTTCAGTTTGTGCGGCAGGTTGTAACTTACTTGGGACACGCCATTTCGCATGGAAAACGAGAATTGGATGCTGGACGGGTGACCGCTATCATGGAGCTGCCTCGCCCTCGCTGGCAACGACAAATGCTGCGCTTCCTAGGTATGACGGGATATTGCCGCACTTGGATACTTGATTTTGCGCTGCTGGCTAAACCACTGTACGAGGCGACCAAATCAAATGCCCCGGACCTATTGATATGGACGGATGAATTGAGGCGATGTTTTGACGGGCTGAAACAGGCGCTGGTTACGGCACCGTCATTAGGACTCCCGGATTATGCGAAACCATTTACCCTTTACACTCACGCCGTGGGAGGTTTCGCCCAGTCAGTTTTGACACAGACCCATGGGGATAAGGAGCGGCCGGTAGCCTACTTTAGTAAAAAGTTAGACCCGGTCGAACAAGGGTTTCCGGTGTGCTTGCAAGCCGTGGCAGCGGCCAGGTACGCAGTAGAAAGAACAGCGGACATTGTTATGGGACACCCAGTAACGCTACGAGTACCGCATTGCGTCACTTCGCTGTTGTTACAGCGAAGCACACAGCATTTGTCTAACACTAGATTAATGCAATACGAATCCGCACTGATCACTGCAGCCAACATCACGATCGAACGTTGCACGACGCTCAACCCAGCCTCACTGATGCCCACTCCTGAGGAGGGCGAACCTCATGTGTGCTCCGACGTTGTGCAGCTAGTCTCCACGGTGCGATCGGATTTAAAGGACAATCCCTTAGAATACCCCGACTGTATATATTATGTCGATGGATCAGCTAGGCGCGCATGGGACGGGTCTCTGTTGTCCGGGTACGCCGTGTGCTCGGATAGCGAAACGGTAGAGAGCGGGCGTCTTCCACCTACATTTTCCGCACAGCAGGCGGAGCTGTGCGCCTTGACCAGAGCGTGCAGCTTGGCGGAAGGCCTTGCCGTCAACATTTACACAGATTCGGCCTACGCTCACGGCGTAGTCCACGATAAAGGAGCCATCTGGAAGATGAGAGGTTTTCTCACATCTGCCGGTTCAGTGATAAAGAACGGCGCGCTGGTAGAAGGGCTCCTCCGAAGCATTTTACTTCCCCGCGCTATCGCGGTAATTAAGTGTCGTGGCCACCAAAGGGCGGACACTGACGTTGCCCGGGGCAACGCAAGGGCGGACGAGGCGGCAGGAAAGGCCGCCAACCAACAGATAGAACGCAACATGCCGATGGTGACACGAGCACAGAAGACAGCCGCACAGATTGCTGACATACCGACTGCGGGACCACCCGCCACACCAACTAAGGACGATATCATAAATTTGCAAAATGCTGCACCGACGGCCGAACACGAGGTCTGGCTCAAACGAGGAGCGATACGCCCTGGGCCAGGGGAAATGTGGACCCTTGATGAAAAACCTATAGCACCCCAGGCTTTACTGCCTTGGCTGGCACGCATGGCTCATCAGAATGGTCATGTGTGCCAGAGGGGGGTGATGGGACAGATAGACTACACTTGGGCAGCGCCAGGACTGTCACGGATTGTATCCGAAGTGTGCCGATCGTGTGTGGTCTGCCAGCAACACAATAGAGGGGCGCCGCCGAGACATGCACATGATGGGGGACGGCCCCCGCCAAGTGGGCCGTTCGCAACTATTGAGTTCGATTTTACAGAATTGGAACCAAGCTTGTCGTTTCGCTATGTGTTGGTAATCGTAGATACGTTCACCAAATGGGTCGAAGCATACCCATGCGTCAAATCCGATGCTCCGACAGTAGTGAAGCGCCTCGTGCGGGATTTTATGTGCAGATTTGGCATTCCCCAGATAATTTCGTCAGATCAAGGAGGCCATTTCACGGCGCAGGTGGTTAAGGGCATCCTGAAGGCGTTGGGCGTTAAACAATCCTTCCATTGCGTCTACCACCCACAGTCCTCAGGACTTGTGGAACGAACGAACAAGACTTTAAAGAATAAACTAGCGAAACTTTGCGCAGACACAGGCTTGAGGTGGCCAGAGGCTCTTCCGCTTGCATTGATGAGCATTCGTTCCACCCCGGGTCGCACTACGGGCCTTTCCCCCCACGAAATATTAATGGGACGACCTATGAGCTTGCCCGTTTCAGCACCAACAGACATGTCCACCCTTGCTTTGCCAGTAATGGATGACATGCTTTTGAGATTTTGCATAGGCTTGTCGAATGTGGCACGCAGCATCCATGCTCGAGTACGAGAGGCGCTGCCTGAACCAATAGGCCACGCCATCCACAACTTTCAGGCCGGCGACTGGGTGCTCGTGAAGCACTTCACCCGCAAGGCTGCTTTGGAGCCACGGTGGAAGGGACCATTCCAGGTGCTACTGGTCACACCGACGGCAGTCTTCTGCGAGGGTAAACCTTCGTGGATCCACGCCACCCATTGTAAGTTGTCCTTCCCCGCACCACAAGCCACACAAGACACCGCACCTCACATTGCTGCAGACACCACACCTCACACCGCTGAAGACAATGCACCGTCTAGGGCACCACAGTCTCCTAAGGGCGGCGATGACGGTCATGATGATGGGAATTCTGGGCAGCTGCCTAACAAACCCCGCCAAGGATAGGCTTCTGCAGTTTAACCCACTGAGAGAGGATCTCCCCAAATACCCAGGACACGACAACTACACGTTATTTAAACTTTACTCCGTCAAATACATAACGGCTCCCCGGGGACAGGGGATAGTAGTACATTGCTGTGAGTTGGAGACACATTTCAAGTGGTTATCTGTAAGATGGATGGAAGCCATGGTGGTACACAATGGGACACCACAGGCACGCATGACAACCCCACGCATAGTCTTAACTAAAGTTAGACAGGTGGAAAATGGAAGGTTTACTGGGACCGTGAATAGTCACGCCGCCGCAGGATATCAATGGGGCACGGGCATCGACAATACTACTCTCCTACTGTCGCATGCCCTCGTCGGCCCACACACCACGATAATACTTGAATGTGGAATATGGCCCCCGCGCACGCTGATTAGAAGGAACAAAAAGAGGGGAGAGACCCAACACCAATTCCGGCCTAGTTGTGCCGCCTACGTCATTAAACCCCCTCCTGCCCAGGAAGTAAGAAGGAAGCCAGAGGAGAACACATACTGGAAGGTCGCACGGCATATGGCCACAGTACAGAATAGGACACAGTGTTGGATGTGTATGCACCTTCCCCGCACCAGCACAGCAGGCATACCAATGGTAGTGTTACCCCTATCACTCAATGATTTGTGCTCGAAGCCACTAGATACCAAATGCATTAGTACAACTCTGACAAGCCAAGGTTCTGATGAAACCGTGTGTAAACGAGTTTTCCAGTACTCCCCTCCCATCCTGTCCCGACACTTTGAGGAACGTCCGGCGCCGGTTTGGGTCAAGCCGGCATGGGGGGCCCTCTGCTTAGAAGGAAAGGGCCAAGTAATGGTAGGCAAATCCGTGTGTAGAGATACCCTTCCCGCGGACCCGAGAAAAGGGAAACACACGCTCCTAGTGAACGTTACAAGCTCGCCCTTGCATAACCTCACACACCTCCAGTTGGCATGGAAAGGGGAAAACGGGACAAACACTATCCCAGGTCTTCTCACTTGCATGACCACCCATTTAGTGGCCCCGCACGGGACCATGTTTGTATGCGGGAATAAAGCTTACCCGTATTTACCTGATAATTGGGGAGGAATTTGCTATTTAGGATCAGTTTTCCCTGAGATGGAAATGCGACAGCACTTGCATAATACCACCGCACTCATAAGGACACAACGAAGCACTTATTGGCACGACGACGACACCACTACTTTACACGGCGCTGATTGGGAGAAAGCCGTTAGCTTCTTCTTCCCATGGGCTGGGACGGTCATGAACAGTTACCGCATTGACAAAATTGCGTTAATCTTAGAAACTGTGGCCAACGCCACCGCTACAGCACACGACGAAATGTTGGACACAGTTGTCCATCTGCGTACAATGGTTATGCAAAATAGGGTTGCATTAGATATGCTATTGGCAGAACGAGGAGGGGTATGTGGGATAATTGAGGGTAAATGTTGCACTTTTATTCCTGACCCCTCACAGGGTGTCAGTGCTGCTATTATAACGTTAAGGGAAAGCGCTCACTCATTGACAAGGGATCGATTGGATCGGGAAGCCTCCCACCAGTGGCTTACCGACTGGTTCAAGGGGTGGACAGGCACAATTGTAAAGTGGGTACTAACCGCCTTGGCAATAGTCCTTGGAATCGTGGTTTGTTGTGTAATAATCAAGGCTTTAGTCCTTGCGTGTGTGAGGAAGTTTTCCACAGGATGGACACTGAAGACGACAACAGAAAGGGCCATGGTGATGCTTGAAAAGCTGACCGTGGGTCCAGAGGACACACTGGCCGTCGACGTGACTGCAGACCGCGGATCCTGGAACGACGACCCGGACGAGCCACTGGGCCGCGACAATGAGATCTCCGCTTCCGAAGATTGTTCTTCCATTGTTGATATTACCGATAATGACGTCGAGTACACTTATGCGGACCTCGAAGCATTTCAGGCTACCAGGAGGCCGTTTAAACTGGGCCCCGACACGTCGGAAGAAGAAATCGACGATTTCCTGAAGGATTCCTCTCGTTTCTTCACGATATGCCATGCCGTGGCTATGACTATGGGCCGTCCACTCCGCAGGCCTACGCCACCTGAAAATAATGTTACTGATGATGTTACCAATGATGATGTGGGCCACTTGCGAGGGTCCCCGGCTGATGTTTATGTTTCAATGCAGGCTCTGCCTCTCCATGTTTCACGAGCTCACCTTTATGTCTCACAAGCCCACAGTGAGTCAAACGCCACTGACCCAGTTCGGGATTTGGACCCAGCTGTGAACCCAAGCCCGGATGGAGAGGAACTCGATCGTGAAAATACTCTGAGTTCCGAGTCTGATTGTTTTGGAGATTTGCCCTTGAATAACAGCGAAGCAAGCAGCATCGCCTCGGACGATCTCGACTTTGACCCAAAGGAAGTTTCTCTCCCACCTTTGGATCGTTATGCTTTATTTCATGGCCATAGGTTTGAGCCACCTGATACTGACGATGTTGTGTCTTCCCCAGATCACCAGCACGTAAGAGACCTCATGAACATGAATATCGATTGAGCGCTGAAGATCGACAAGGATTTCACTTGGGGAAGCCTGGGCGAGCTCCAGTTGGGGAGGAGTCCGGCTGCACCTCTGTGGACCAAGGGTGGGTCGGAGATCTTCCTGGGTGTGGACCCCGGTGGAACCAGAGGTCTTCGTTGTGGATTTGGCGCGCTATTCGATCTTCATGTCTCTACGGTCTCACCTCATACACCCATCTACACCCGACTTACATCATACATCCACTTACACCCACTTGCACCCACACACCCGCGGATCAGCCTGCTGGGTTCGTTGTGCGGTACTGGGTACGGGACATGCTCACTGGGCTGCATTCGTGTGGTACGTTACGTTTAGTTACACTCTCTCTCTCTCCCACCTCTTTTGGTGGATTTTGTGTGCCATTTGATCACTCTGCTTTTACGGCCTTACATTGCATACTCACATACAGACGCGAATCATCCTACTGAGTTTGTGTGGTGCTTTGGTACGGGACATTCTTACGGGGCTGCCTTCGCGTGATATGTTGAATGATTTTTCTGTTTTTGTTTGAAATAAAGGCCTTTGATTGGCTCGTAGATAACTTTGTATCTTAGATCCAAAAGGGCGGTATGTAGGGAGCTGTAATGCCCCTCCCCCTTTGTATATCCTTGCTGCTTTACCAATTACCAAGTATAACCAATTATATGTTTTGTTTTGACTTGCTACTGTACTCTTTTATGATACTGAGTTCTTTCTACTGCATTGAGGATGTGTAATACCCTAATAAGGAGTCCTCTGCCTGTGTGCTCTGGCCTGCGTGGGCACAATCTCTAGTTCCCCTTTCCAGGCCTTGGAGGCAACTCTTATCTCTCTTTGCCTTTTCCTGATTTTGCCATTATCTTGCAAGTTGACAGTTTTACGAGTGTCCACTCCCCTTTGTACTTTCCCAAGCCAGCTGCTATACAGAAAGTTGTAAACATGTTGTCACATAATGCTGACCATCTCCTTATCAGAAGCTAACCCATGACTGGCCTTGGATGAACTTCCTTTAATTAACTGAACAACAGGATGGGACTATGGTGGGGGACCCAATGAGCCCATTCTGTCTCTGTGTCTTGTGAGCTAACTCCACCCCTGACTTTCCTTTATATAAAGCAATGTTAATTGAATTATTTCAGAGCATCTTGTTGTACTGTTGGTCATTCCTTGTGAGTTTCAATGCAACTTTGCTGTCCTCAAGCTTGAGTACTCGAGTTCCAATAAATATATCCGTTGCTCCTTTCTTCTGAGTTCTTCTGAGTCCCAAGTCCTAAGTCCCAATCCGACATATATATATATATATACAGTATATATATATATATATATATATATATATATATATATATGTGTATATATATATATATATATATATATATATATATATATATATATATATATATATATATATATATATATATATATATATATATATATATATATAATATATGTATATATACGTATATATATATATATATATATATATATATATATACATACATACATACATACATACATATATATATATATATATATATATATATATGTATATATATATATATATATATATATATATATATATATATATATATACATATATATATGTGGGACTTGAGATCGAAATTTAAACGTATATATCTAATATATATAATATACGTACATATCTATATATATAGATATGTACGTATATATATAATATATATATACGTACACAAGGCATAGTGGCCAAGCTTCTGCATTGAAGTCAGAATACTTATATATATATATATATATATATATATATATATATATATATATACGAGCAGAAGTACCCGGCATTGCTGGGCGGGGGAGGGGAGGGGGAGGGGGAACGGGGGGGAGGGGAGAAGAGGGGGGGGGAGGGGAGAAGAGGGGGAGGGGGGAGGGGGAGAGGGGGAGAACAGGGGGAGTGGGAGGGGGAGAGGGGAGAAGAGGGGGGAGGGGAGAGGGGAGGGGGGAAAAGAGGGGGGATGGGGAGGGGGAGGGGGGAGAGGGGAGAAGAGGGGGGGGATGGGGAGGGGGAGGGGGGAGGGATGGGAGGGGAAAGGGGGTGGGACAGTGTGCGAGGAAGCACACCTGAGTTGGTGGTAGCGCGAGGGCGGGAGAGCCCATCTGAGCGCGTTAGTGGGTGGATGCAAGAGTGCACGCCCATGGTGAGTGGTACGGAGTACGTACCGAGGGAGAGTGCGCAAGACGGTGCGCGAGGTGTGTTAAAAGAGTGTGCGAGCGGCGAGTGTGCGCAAGAGCGTGCGCGAGAGGTGTGGTGTGTAACAGGGAGAGCGTTGGTGGAATGTACGGACGGTGTTGGAACGCCGGGTTTTGTGAGGGTGAAAGGGGTAGCGTATGCGTGTGAGCATGCAGGTGAAGCATCGACGGTAACCGGGTTAGCGGTTAGGGCGACGGATAGCCGATGCGAGCACTCGGGGCGCGGTGTGTTTTGTTGGATGCAGGGCCCGGCGCGGATCGAAGCTGCGTCGTTTCTCTTCGAAGCGTCGTTGCCGATTCGGGCTTGGCCCCGCCCTGCACGGTCGAGTCCGGGCCTTGGAGGGCGAGGCGACCGGTACGGTTCAAGGGCGAGTGGGAGGAAGCGGACGGTGCCCCCTGGCGGGGACGGGGTTCCGATCGGGCGAGCCTCGGTCATCGGGCCCGGGACCGCAAGGTACCGCGCCGAGATGGTGCGTGGAATCTCGGCCCGACCAAACCACCTCCCTTGAACCGAAAGCCGGACGGATTCAACCTGCAGGCGACCAAACCACCCGAATTCATTGCTCGGCTTTGCGAAGCCGAGTTTAATGATGTCATGACGCACCGAGGCTAGGATATAGTGAACTGTGATGATGATAATAGTGATAGTGGTTTTGATACGAAATTTATAATAGTGAATAGAATTGGCAGTAAATAGAAAATTTTTGATTGGTTGGAATTTGGACGAGCAAAATTGATAGTGGGACCTCCCCGATGTGGTGGGATGGCAACTCTGTCATCCCTCACAAAAGGGGGGGCAAAGGAGCACTAGTTTATGGGGTTTATGGCGGTGAAAACTAGCCCGGGAGGGTTAGGATATAATGTAGGGATCTAGAGAGATGACATTAGGTAACGCTAAGGTTTAGTTCGTGACTGCTACCTGTAGTGGGGACGCAGGTAGATTAGTGTGGATGATAATGACGTGGGAGCGCATTAGTTTAAAGGGGCGACTGGGAAGCGCAAGTTTCAGAGGGGAGTAGTTAGATGAGATGATGCCGTGTGTTTGAGGATTGGAAGTGTATGGTGAACAGGTGTGATTGAACAGGTGTGATTGCACAGGTGTGCAACTGAACAGGTGGATGGAGCAGTGTTTGAGTGATGGTGATGGTGAGGTGTGTTGTGTTGACCAAATGGTCCAGGAAGGAAGGAGGGTGCAGGTGGCACCAGGTGTGAGTGCACAGGTGTGCAACAACAGGTATGAGGAACAGGTGTATGGAATAAATGGTAGTGTGGAGTATATGGAGTATTGGAATGGATGGTCGTGGAGTGAGTATGGTGGAAACTATGGAGTGGAGTGGATGGTGCGAAGGTGTGAATGGGGGAAGAGTGGACCCCCATCACGAATACCCGGGGCGGGTAGTGTAAGTGTTAGGTAGAGGGAGCAGGTAAATTGTGGTTGGATATTGGCATCTGTGGTGCGGGTGGAAGAATGGTGTTTGGATGGGTGCATTAGTGTTGTGGAAATAGCTGGGCGTGTAGCCTGTTAGTGTGTGTTGTTGGTTTGGGCACTCCACCACTGTGAGGATGTCGGCCAGGTGAGGCCGCAGGTGGGCTCTGGGAGCCGGTAGAGTTGTTGTGGATGGGGCCCGAGGATCCGGAGGACGGACCCGGGTAGCCCAGTGCCAGAGGGCACCGAGGGGTGACAGAGCCAGGAGGGGCCTTCCCCAGTTAGTTAGGTTAGGGTGAGGAGCTAGGTAAGCTCGGGTGGCAACTGCAGTGGTGGAGGTGTGCAGGTGGGTAGACCTGCTGGGAGAGATACACGCCCCAGCCCAGAAATTGTGCAAGGGCACCGGGAGATGAATCGGGGGAGTGAGACCCCAAATTGAGAAGCACCACAGTTTGGTCAATGGGAATTGGTTTTTAGAACCCATAGTGTAAGTGGCCAATGGATTGGCAGGGCAAGACCCCGGGTAGTGTAACGTGTGTTAAAGTCATTTAGAGGATAGTTAGGATGAAGGATCTCCTCGCACCATCTGCATCCACTCACCTGAAATGACGTACCTCCACACCATGCCAGGTTGTTTAATTATTTGTATGTGCAAATGTTTTGGATTGTGAGACGCATCATGACGTGGGTGTGACATTGTGCTTGATGTTCCATCTCTTCCTCCTTATGAGGATGGGTGATGAATTGGGTGATAGCAAATGTTGATTAGAGGGATTGTGGTGACGAATTTGGTGTAAGGGAAATATGGGGAGACGTGACAGTAGTGACGAATTTGTAAATGTGTAGATTTTGTACATATGGGGTAAGGGCATGGGTAGTGTAGGTGACAGGGGGGGGTGACGTACGGTAGGGACGAGCTTTTCTCACTTCGCCCTCCGTACGCATTTCGCCTTGCATTGCCTTATTGATGTGTACCCTTGTGACCTTACCCCTCGCTCATCTGTCTTCCCCCTTTTGTCTCCCACATGACCTGTGCGCCATTGGGCGCCGAGGGGAGCGTGCGTGAGTCCTCCATTGTGCACCCGGAACTCCCAGAACCAGCTGTCTGCATCGATGCACCACATTATGGACCACATGTCTGTGGCCGAGCACCACTGGTGGACCCCATGGGTTGGGGCATGGCCCCTCTGCTGGAACCGGCCATGAGGGCCCGAAATCTTGCTGGTGGACCTTGGCCACAGGGCACCGATGCCCCACAGGTAAACCACACATAGTCGGCCCTGTGGGCCATAAATAAAATAAATAAAATGGACACGTTGGGTGCAAGTTTTAATCCAAATAGGCCGCCAGCAAAGGAAAAAGACAACAACTGGAAGAAATAATAATAGCCAGCAGAGGGAGCCGAAGAGCAAGAGACCACCTGCAGGGTTAGGGGTTTTCGATTTATTTTTATTCATGAACATTGATGAACTATGATGACTGGGCACCGATTGGTGCCTGAGGGTGTATTGGTGCGTTTTGGGTGCTTTAATGGTGCATTGATGCAGAGCAGACTGTCTCCCCCCCAGAAAGAACAATCACAGGTCCTGGGTTAGTCTTGTAAATAAAAGTAGTGTCAATTGTAAATAATGCTCCCCACCGTCAATGTGTAGTTTGAAGACCATTCCGCAATTCGGTTAACTGTGGGCGTGAGTCTGTTAGGCAGGGTGCAATGGAGCAGCGGGACACATTTATTTATGTTTTAAAACTGTCGCACTCAGGGTCAGGTTAAAAGTAGAGGGAACTACACCTACGTGTCACACTAAATAAAAGTTGTAGGCCCGGGAGTGCCTAAGAGGAGGAGGGTGCAGTGTTGCAGATATGAGGACTGTATTTTTTTTATTGTGTGCTTTATTATTATTGTTGTTTATTCTGCGCCTCTTGCCTCCAGTGTTGTGTAAAAGTAAAAAGGGCGTCCCGGTAGTTATTCCATGAAACACCACATTGCAGGACCCGATAAAACCCTTGTTCAGTAGCTTATATCTTATTATGTGTTTTAGAGTAAGGCCTTGTCTTCCATTAAAATGACACTCCATTGCACCGAGTAAAAGAGATAGATTCCCTTCATTCCCATTCCCAAAAACCTCCATTTCCCCTTTCGTAATGGCCAAGCCTCAATTTGGCAATTACATCCCCTCCAAATCCGCCATTGACCACGAGGCAGGGTTGGGGAAGAAAGGTGGGTCTCCACCTCGTCATAGAGGGGAGGAGTAAGTCGGCCCCGCTCATCCAACCCAGAACGAGGGGTTTGGCTTGAGAGGGCGGAGAGAGAATGCTTGGGGGAGGTTCGCAAAGGGTGAAGGGCGGGACCTATATAACCCGCCGTGGGGACGCTCCCCAAGGAGACAAGCAGATGAGTTCTGAGTCGGAAAAGAGACGACCTTCAGAGAGACAAGTGCGCAAGGAGAGAAAGACGCGTCAGACGATTTGGGAGAAAGAAGGGGAGGACCCAAAAGAGCCCGAGACGTGGAGCGACAACCAGCCCCGGCCGTGTGCAGCGAGATACGCGTGCTGCCGTCGCCCTGCTCGCTCCCAGCCTGACGAGGCCCGGCTTGCTGTGCGCCCTGCCAAGCCTTCCAGCTTGTGGTCCGAGCTGAACATTCCTCCTTCCAGCCAATCCACTCTGCAATTCCCCGCGTGAGTCTGTGTCTTCGTTTGTTCTGTCCTGGGTATTAATTAAGCCTGTTAGATAAGCTAGTATTTTCCCTGTGTCTCTAAAAGCTTCTGTATATTATTTTATTATCTTTCCTTCTCCTTGGTTACTTTGAGCCTGTAAATAGTAATAAATAGTAATCGTATTTCAAACCTTTCTTTGCCTTCGTCTTCCTTTTCTTCACATCCGTCGTCTTAGTCTTTTCCCTCATTGAATAGCGGTGGCGCGATACGGCCAACGTTTGGGTGAATCGGGTTTAGTCGGGGAACAACTGTTCGGTCGCGGAGCCTCCGCTCGGCAAATATAACATCTAATCCGCGGACCGTAACAATATATATAGATATATAGATATGTACGTATATATATAATATATATATATGTACACAAGGCATAGTGGCCAAGCTTCTGCATTGAAGTCAGAATACTCTCAGATGTTCATGTATGGAAACTCAGGGACCTTAATGATATGATGACATTCGTGGTGTTTACGTGGTGGAGCTTTCCGGGTGCGATTTTGTTAGGGGTTTACATATATGGTCCGACAAGCTGGTGCAGAGATAGCTTGTCGGACCATACTTACCATGCTGCTTCCTGTGCTGCTATTGTTATCTTAGGGTCGTTTGTCCGTGCTTCATCTATCCTTTTTAGATAATGAACATCAAGCAATGAAGCAGCACGTACGATTTTTTAAGTCTTTGGTATGCCTTATCCAGGATGCAAACCGCCATCCGCCCAGACCCAGAGCGGATGATCTAACCATTACACGACAGAATCTTTCATGAAGAGTAGGCAATTTATCGCCGGCACTCAGAACGAATTTCAAAATTCTGCCTTCAGTCGAACATGAGGCATGGCCTGCCAGTTGGTGAAAAAATCCATGTCAAAACGTCTCCCAGGTGACACTACAAGGGGGGCATAATTGGTGCCATTAAAGTGGTAGTAGTAGTAGTAGTCGTAGTAGTCGTAGTAGTAGTAGTAGTAGAAGTAGTAGTAGAAGTAGTAGTAGTGGAAATAGTAGTAGTAGTAGTAGTAGTAGTAGTAGAAGTAGTAGTAGTAGTAGTAGTAGTAGTAGTAGTAGTAGTAGTAGTAGAGGTAGTAGTAGTAGTAGTAGTAGTAGTAGTGGTGGTAGTAGTAGTAGTAGTAGTAGAAGTAGTAGTAGTAGTAGTAGTAGTAGTAGTAGTAGTAGTAGTAATAGTAGTAGTAGTGCTTTTGTTGGAAAGGTTACAGAGATTTGCGTTCAGAGCTCATGCAAGCTCAGGCAAACATATGTTCCCAGTTTAATGTCGCTCAATTCCTCATCTCTGCAAGTCCATGGTTTGAACTACAGTAGACAAGGTAGAGCATTTTGAAGAGAAAGCACTACCAAGACAGATAAGGGGAAGGTAAAAGAACGCCAAAGAACACCAAAAAAAAGAACGCCAAAGAACACCAAAAAGAATGCCAAATAACACATTTATACAAATAAGAGCAAAATATCTTGTGGGGAGACCGTACAAAGTGCATCATTTATAGTCCAGGTTTCCTTAAACTTTTGAACAGTGTTACTATATTCTGCCGCCTTGTACTCCGAAATAATGCGTGTAGTAGTAGTAGTAGTAGTAGTAGTAGTAGTAGTAGTAGTAATAGTAGTAGTAGTAGTAGTGGTAGTAGTGGAAGTAGTAGTAGTAGTAGAAGTAGTAGTAGTGGGAGTAGTAGTAGTAGTAGTAGTATCAACATTGATTCACTTCTCTCTGTCCATCCTTCTGTCTACAAATGTCCATCTATGATCGAGGAACAACTTAATTTTTAATTGAATGTTTTATTTTGAACACAAATCGGAACATGAATCTGAAAATGAACCTGTAGTTTAACAATAGTTTGGTGCTGAATTCGCCCCGATCACGTATGCACTGAGAGTAGTGAGATAAATATTTTTACTCTGTCTGGCAGTCAAACAAGATTGAGAATCATTCCAAACAGGAAACGTACTGTTTCTAGAGATGTCAAAAAGGACAAAAACAACAGGCACGAAATACGAATGTAACGTTTTTAATAAGCTGGTGTATAAGACGATGCATCAACGGTGGTAAACTTCCGAAATTGTTTTTTCTACGACCTCTGAAATCTTTATTTTATTTAAATTGATTTGTATATTTAAACACTGTAGAACACAAATAGGCTTATTAGCACTTTCAAAAACCTTCCGTTTAGCAGTAATTGGACAAAATATTACGGCTTTTCATCTTACTTACTTATTATTTAAAATATAATGGATCACGACCAATCAAATTTGCCGTTTGTAGACTCCGCCCATGTCCTTGTTTCTCAAGACAGCGCTGGGTAAGGTGTTCTATGAACTCTCTACTTCACTGCTGCGTTTGTTCAACTCGTAATAGTGGAACTATCACCTAGTGCCAACCTTTAGGACATATCAGGTGTCATGCTGCACCGTTCCTCCTTCAGTTGTGGATCGTGACCTGCAGACCTCGGTCCACAGACAGCATTCAAAACATATCAGGGTTGTTTGATGAATTATAGTCATGAGTCTCAGTTGGCCATGACACATGTTAAAACATTGTTGTTCTTTAACCAATTCCTAACAGACAGTCGTCCTATAATGTACAATCAAAGCTGACGAGCCTCGGAGAATGGAATATCAATTGTTTTTTCTGTTCAAAGTTTACTTTGTATTTGCTAAGTTGAAGGATGGAAAAAACCACTACCGGTACTTACGAGTTGTTCCTGCATGTAAAACGGAATTTCCTGTTGAAATGAATGATGAGTGTTGTTCTCTCCCAAGGAGGACTCCAAACCGCAGAACCGCTCTCTTGACATCACAAGCTGTATCCAAAACAGCGCAAAGAATGC
Organism: Myxine glutinosa; assembly: GCF_964187855.1. Taxonomy (NCBI): domain Eukaryota; kingdom Metazoa; phylum Chordata; class Myxini; order Myxiniformes; family Myxinidae; genus Myxine; species Myxine glutinosa. The sequence continues at coordinate 31,310,264 of NC_136269.1, read as the reverse complement.
AGCAGCCATGAAAACCGAAACACCAGGAACAGGGAGTATATAATTTAGTCTCGACACGCCATGCTCTATTATTTTAAAATAAGGATGTGTTTAATGTTTGTTTACAAGAGCATACGAGCAGAAGAGAATGTCGGCGAAAAGACCCCTTTGAACCGTGCTTTTGCTTTCCCGCAAATATCAAGTAATGGAAGACAAGTTGGACAGAGGTCTGGCATGAATGGTTGGACCTGGTTAGACCAACCAAAGTTGGACCAATAGATTTGTGAAACGCAGTGGAAACATTTTGGTAAAAACACTGTAGAAGCCCAATAAAGGTGCGCTTCACTCTGAGTTCATTGTTGATGGTGATGTCACCGTGATGCTTAGGCTGGAGAAGTGACCTTTCCGATCCTTTCCACGCAACCGCAAATTGTAGCTCTCTTGCTGTGCTATGGTAGTGGAGAAGACGATGCGCTCATGATGGCGGACGATGCCTGTTGTTTACAGAACATGCGGTAATCGTCGTGATGGGCCTTGATCTGTTGTCTTACTCGACACAGGGTGGTCCAAAATACAGGGTGGTCCAAAATAATATGCAACTTTTAAAAAAGCTGTCATTATTTTACTAATGTGACCCTCTTTTTGATTTTTCAGGTCACATAAAGAACAAGGTAGTTTTTTTTCCATAGAAGTTTCAACCATCTCAAACAATTTCTCGGTACCCCAGTGGACAATCATTTTCGAGATGTTTTTTGTGACAGAGTCATATGTTACGACACAAAGGCAGTTCTTAGCAAGAATCCAAATGTATCCAAATGCAAGAATTCCACAAAACAAAACCATCAAACGTATTGTTTGAAAGGTTTAAAGACACTGGAAGTGTGGAAGATCAAATTAAAGGACAGTTGCCAAAAACCTTCAGTAAGAACACCCAGAAAGATAGAGGCTATAAGAGAAGCTTTGCAGGCTTCTCCGGAAAGGTCGACAGCGACTTACACAGCTGGAACATTTCAGACGATCATTGTCAGAATCATATACGACTATCTAAAACTTTATCCGTACAAGATACAGCTACTGTAGCACCATACCAAAATATATAAGAGGGGAGAAAGAAATCAGACAGATGGACAACGCATCTGTCTCCTCCTGACTCCTACCCATGGGGGTCCCTCAACACTAAAGTCGATGAAAAAAACCCACAAACACCACTTGAGTTGAAAAATAACATCAGAAGGGAAATCAGATGCATACCAGCTCCAGTTCTCACCCGAGTCATCGACAACTTCAGTGTCCGTCTGGCAGCTGTCATCCAGGGGTACGGTGCTTGGATTGAGCACTTCTTCAACTAGGAATGATATTGCTCCTTGTTGCTTTTAAAGCAATTTTTCGCTATAATAAACAAACATTTAACTAATACTGTGTATTATGAGGCAACACAACTCGATGGTATTCATAGAATACTTAACATGTGCAGTCAACTTGGTGCGACCCAACTATTCTGTTTTTGAAGGATTTTTATTTTTCTTTGATTCAATATGGCTGCCAGACCATGTGAGTGATATCATAAATAAATATTCTCTAATATAATTGTTGCATAGATCACGTTCAATAAATTTCAAAATGATCAGACTAAGCGTTGTCCCTGTCGAATTATGACGTCATAATTGTGGCACCAATGACGTCACCATTAACAACACCTATTCCCCATATGGAGTTCTTTACAATGAGCCACATATCAATTTTTTCCATTGAGCAGTTTTTGAGATATAGACGTGCAATGTTTTTTGGTTTTACCAAGATGGTGTGTGTACCACGTGACCTATGATGTCATAATTATCATTAAAATGTTCAACAAGAGGAGGCGCTCCTATGGTGAAAATTTTGTGTCCATCAGACCAACAGTTGCAGAGAAACAAATTCATACTGATAGGATGAAGCGTTATACTTGTCGAATTATGATGTCATAACGAGGCATTGATGACATCATCATTAACAGATCTTAATCCCATTGGGGGAGTAGACAATGAGGCATGTTTCAATTTTTTCCATGCAGTGGTTTCAGAGATAGACGTGTGAAGTTTTCCAAGATGGCGCCTGTACCACGTGATCTATGACGTCATAATTATCATTATAATATACTACAGGAGAAAGCGCTCCTCTGGTGAAAATTTCGTGTCAATCGGACCAGGAATTGCAGAGAGAGAAAAAATTCATACTGATCGAATCAAGCGTTGTCCTTGTCGAATTATGACGTCATAATTAAGGTACCAATGACATCATCATTAACATATCTTATGCCCCATTGGGAGTACTTGACAGCGCACCATGTTTCAATTTTTTTCCATTGAGCGGTTTTGGAGACACAGAGGTGCAACGTTTTTCAATTTTTCCAAGATGGTGCCTGTACCACGTGACCTATAACGTCATAATTATGAATAAAAAAAGATTCTACAGGCGGAGGTGCTCCTATGGTGAAATTTCGTGTCAATCTGACCAACGGTTGACGAGAAAATTAATTATAAAATTGTAGACACGCACGTACGCATTTGAATGCCTAACCCTGCTTTTCGCTTCGCGAGCACAGGGTAAAGATTGAGGCCAATATAAAATATTGATTTAAAATAAAAAGTTGCACATCATTTTGGAGCACACTGTGTACATATTCTTGTGTCAGAGTATTTTTTTTTCAAAGATGAAGCTCATGGAGGAGAGTGAAACAACATAATATGAAGGAGGAGTACATTCAACTGACACCCAAGGCTAACACCAACATGGCGACCATATAGGAAATCTGTATAGTAAATGTTGGGCTAAAACAGAGTATCCGGAATTTTCAAAGATTAATAAAGGCAAGTTTGGAGATGACATGAGTTGGCCGTGGAATCACAAGCTTGAGGCAGAGGAGGAAAGAACAAGATTGGACTGGAACGCTTGATGTTCACTTGCACAACATAGATAAGTTTCAGAAAAAAAGGGGAGCTTCCAAGGCGGAGACGAGGAAGTTTTTGGAGCTTTAATCCCATGGAGACAGAAAAACGTGGTGATGGATGACAAGACGCAATGCACGGTGCACAGGCAACTGGCTCATCACACTGATTGCATGTGCCGTCCTTATATGCACACGTGTTATTAAATCCGCAAACGCAGTTTGTCATTTTGTTACTGCGGGGCAGAACGGCGTCGCAATTTCTCGAGCTTTTGCGAAAGGTTCAGTGCGATTTGGAAAGGTGAACAAACCGCTGCGTCTCGTAAGCACCGTAAACACCTCTTGGCGTGCGACGCGTGTCACAATGAGCAGAAAACCTGTATGTCAAAAAGGATGTGAAAATGGCGGCCTGTTCTTGAAAGAAGCCTCGTTTTAATGGAACCGACCAAGCACTTTCCCTTGAAATCAAGCAAGCGGTTGCTACGGTCATACAAATGAAGCGAGATTTGTTCTAAAAACCATCAGCTCCATCACCGGGCAATTGTTGTCCTTTTGTCTGTTAAGCATTCTTCATCCGGAGGAAACCTTCCGTTTCACCCTAACAACCCTAACCCTAACCCTAAGCCAACCCTAACCCTAACCAAACCCTAACCCTAACCCTAACCCTAAGCCAACCCTAACCCTAACCAAACCCTAACCCTAACAACCCTAACCCTAACCCTAACCCTAAGCCAACCCTTACCCTAACCAAACCCTAACCCTAACCCTAAGCCAACCCTAACCCTAACCAAACCCTAACCCTAACCCTAACCCTAACCCTAACAAATCAGCAACGTTGCTATATTTTATTTGCTTCTTTAATTTAGTGCGCATGAGCTGAACCAAACGTGCTCCATCCAATGTCAATTTGTTTGATTGAAGCAATTTCCTGACTCGGCTTATCACTAGCTGGTGAAAGGCCCATGCTAAAAGGGCAACTTTTGTCATGGAAGGTAGAAATCTATCAGCTATCTTCCCTAAGATGTGTGGTTGACAGATTTTTTTCCTTTTTAAAGGTAGAATGTCTCATGCAGAAACATTAAATCAGCTGTGAATGTTGCCTCCATGACAGCTTGTGAATTTGTGGATAACAGTTATAACAGGAAGCTCAAATTTTAAAAGTGAGCGGTGGAGAATGTGGTTTGAAGTACAAATACCAAAACGTCAGGAAGTTTTGTCTTTTTGGTCACATTTGAAACGGATCAGTAGTGCAGGGCGTAGTTTTTTCCAATATCAAAACGGCATTCCAACATATTATTGAGGAACCATTGATATTCCCGTCACCGATCTTCAACCCCTGAAGATCACAGGAGGTGGGAGTATCTCTCAGTGGTCTTGTACTTATTTTTGATTCGCCCAGTGACCAACAGACTGCCACCCGAGCGATCTCCTTCTTTCGTATGCAGCAAGTGGCTGGGGGTTAGCATCAGCTCCCTCGGGGGTCCGGCTGTGCCTGTGATGCAGTGCCCCCTTTAGGTTAGAATAGGAATTTGTAATTTGGTCACGGTTCCCCGGCGATACCTCGCCTACTCTTCACGAAGGACACCGTGGGATCTTTAACGTCCACCAATTAATGCTGGAATACGGAACGACTAGTTTAATGTCCATCCGAGAGACGGCACACACACATTGATGAATCACCATGCTGATGAAACACCAGGAAGAGACATTATAGCTCGGCCGAGGTTTGACCCGAGTTGACAACTTGGAGGGGAGAGTGCATACCCATGGAAGTATACCTGCCAACCTATACTGGTGATGCATAAACCTGGTGATTCCTGGTGATCATACTCGCCAGGACAACCTGGTGTTGGCTTAGTGGTTAGGGTGCTGGCTTGGGATCCTGGGTTTCAATCCCGGTCAATTGCTGAATTAGCGCCAGGGGGTGTTGATTCAGCCTGTCATCCCTCTGAGGTCGGCAAATTGAGTACCAGCTCACTGGTAATTCCCTGTGTGTCGCAAGAGGCGACTAACAGGGTTGGCGGCAGGAAGGGCATCCGGCCATAAAACATTGCTTCAAAAAGGGGACCATGGTGCCCAAAAAAGGCCAACCCCTGCTCTGTGGGGAAAAATGGCCTCTAATGGTGGTTCTATTATACTCGCCAGAGGAGAGGATATTGCATTTGGATCCATTTGTTAATTTTTCTGTCTGTCTGTCTGTCTGTCTGACTGTCTGCCTGCACATGATGTGCTAACGTAGGCCATAAACGCCACCTAGTGGTAGACAGTATTACATGTTAAAAAAAATTCAACCGGTAGCTTTATAAAATACGTACTATTACAATGTGAGCATGTCTATAAAATACGTACTATTACAATGTGAGCATGTCTATAAGGTATGTACTATTACAATGTGAGCATCCTTAGGATCCCGGGTTTGAATCCTGGTCGAACGCTGAATTAGCGCCAGGGGGGTTGATTCGGCCTGTAATTCTTCCGAGGTTGGCAATAAAGTATTACTGTTATAACATGCATACATCATGAAAATGTGGAATGTGACTACTGTCTATAAAATACATACGATTATGATATAAATTGTATTATATACAATAAGTATGAAAAGGTCTGTTTGCTCGTTGTATGAACATAAATCTATGTCATCAATGCATCGTCTGCACCACACAAACACAAACACGCCAGCACACAAACACAACACAAAACAAGTCCAGGCGAGGGTCTGTAATCTCTCTTTGCTCGTTATATTATAATTATGCTTTCAAACAAATCAATAGGCCTTTGGGTTGATGCAATCACATTGTTATTCTCTGAAGGTGCCTCAACTTAAAGAAATTGTCTTGGTTTTTTAAAATCTAACATATAACGCTCTTTCTACCCAAAGCTTTATATGTCATATTCACAAGCTGTCATGGAGGCAACATTCGCAACTGATTCATTCACCTTCCGGGTTCGGTTGCGAGAGTACGCTGGCGTTGCATATTCGCCGCTTCTCCGACTGGATGGATGTACAGGGTCTGCTTCTACTTTTCTGACCTGACATCTCACACCTGTCCTGCCTTTTCACACCCGCACGTGCCGCGTGTTCTCCGGCTGGATAACGGAATCTGCTTTTGATGGTACGGAATACGGAATCGAAAGGCCCGCTCCCGTTGTTTGTGGCCGTGGCCTTGTTTGCCGGTGGCCTTGTGGTCTTGGTGGCCTTGTGGCCTTGTTTGCCGCTGTGGTCTTGATTAGCGGCTGCAGTCGTTTGCCGCTGCGTTTGCCGCTGCGTTTGCCGCTGCGTTTGCCGCTTTGCCTCCTCGACCTTGGCCTCGTACTCGTCCCTTCGCTCCTGCCTGGCATGGCTCTGAAGTACTCCGCCGCAAGGCTTCTTCTGCTCAATACCCGCTCCACCCCATCATGCATCTCTGCCATCAAATCAAATGGACTCCTCCGACGACCCAGGTACATTCACCGTGGCTCCGGTCGCAAGTTTGTTTATTTGCAATCAGGTCACTCCATCCCCGTCCTCTGGTCGGCTCAGCGCACTCTCACTCTTCGTCCCAGCGCACCTGGTCACAGCAACCCACACGATCGCACCTCCTGCCTACGAACCCTGGCTAAATCACCTGAATTCATCCCTGCTGTTCAAAACAACATCAAGCTCACCCTGTTCAACACCCGGTCCCTCAACAATAAATGCCTCATCCTGAACGAATACATCCTGGATAACAAACTGGACTTTCTCTGTCTCACCGAAACCTGGCAACAACCTCTGGACTACTACACACTCAACCTCACCACACCCAATGGATATTCCTACGTCAATAAACCACGCTCGGAGGGCCGAGGTGGTGGAATTGCCGTTATCCACCGTCAAGACATCAAGACCAACCTCATCTCCATCTCATCTGCTCCATCATTTGAACACCTGGCTTTAAAACTCTCTGGTCACACGCAGTCAGTCATGGCTGTCGTCTACCGCCCTCCCAAACCACACCCATCATTCCTGTCTGACTTCTCCTACTTTCTGACCCAGCTATGTTCCCTCTCCCCCTCAATCCTCCTCCTTGGTGATTTCAATATCCACATGGACTCCACTGACTCCACAATAACCACTGACTTCACTGATTTACTCACCTGCTTTAACCTCACTCAACATGTCGACTTTCCTACCCATATCCGTGGTCACATTTTGGACCTTGTCTGCTCCACTGGATTAAATTTGCACCATCTCTATGGCTCCGACCTCACCCTCTCTGACCACTTAGCCATCACTCTGACCATCAACATCCCCGCCCCAACACCAAGGCATTATCGCACAATCAACTTCCGTAAGCTAAACGCTCTTTCACCTACCTCATTCTCATCCACCCTCTCTGAAAAAATGTCCACTTCTCCCTTCATTGACCTCCACACCCCTTCCGACCTCACTGACTACTACAACCACACTCTCTCCTCCTGCCTTGACCAGCTTGCGCCTGTAAAAACCAAAACAGTTTCTTTCACCCATTCTGCTCCCTGGTTTACCCCTGAACTCCACCTGATGAAAACTCGTGCTCGCCAACTTGAAAGACTCCGCAATAAAACGGGTCTCACAGTTCACTCCCAAGCCTACAAGGACCACATACAACACTACAAAGATGCCCTCTCCCGCGCCCGCTCTGCCTACTACTCTCAAATTATCCACTCTGGCTCCGGAAACCCAAAAGCACTCTTCTCGACAATAAACAAACTCCTCCGCCCCCTGAACACCACCACCCAGTCATTCACAGTAGACAACTGCATCTCCTTCCTCTCTTTCTTCCAACGCAAAATTGACAACATCTACAACAGCTTGACCACCGCCGCACCCGCTCCCCCTCCAACCACCTGCCCCCCCTTGTCCTGCCATCCCCTGTCTCGGTTCTCCCCAATCTCTCCTACTGACCTCTCTGAACTCCTCATAGGAATGAAAACTGCCACCTGCACTCTTGACCCCATCCCCTCCAGCTTTGTCAAAGCCTCCCTCCCTGCTCTCTCTCCACTTATCATTGCAACAATAAACTCCTCCCTGTCTACAGGCATCGTCCCACCTTCCCTCAAAATTGCTGCTGTTACCCCCATTCTAAAAAACCTGGTCTAAACCCTGACACCCTAAACAACTTCAGACCCATCTCCAACCTACCCTTTCTGTCAAAAGTTTTGGAACGCGCTGTAGCCACTCAACTCAAACATCATCTCTCTGCCAATAACCTGTATGAAACATTCCAATCCGGATTCCGCTCCAACCACAGTACTGAAACTGCTCTCCTCAAAATCACCAACGACCTTCTCCTCTCCTCTGACGCTGGCAACCTCAACATTCTCGTCCTCCTCGACCTCAGCGCTGCCTTTGACACCATCGATCACACTATCCTCCTCACCCGACTTGAATCCACCTTTAACGTCACCGGCACTGCCCTCTCTTGGATTAAATCATACCTCTCTGACAGATGCCAGTTCATCTCCATCAATAACTGCAAATCCCCCACTGCTCCCCTCCCCCAAGGTGTCCCCCAAGGTTCAGTTCTTGGCCCCCTCCTCTTCATCCTTTACCTGTCCCCGCTCGGTCACTTAATCCGCCGTCATGGTCTCCAATTCCACTGCTTCGCCGATGACATCCAGCTTTTCATCTCCACCAAGTCCGTCTCCACCGACACCCACTCTATCCTGACAAACTGCATCACTGAAATAAAATCCTGGCTTCAAATCAACTTCCTCAAGCTTAACTGTGATAAATCTGAAATAATCATCATTGGCCCAAAAACGCTCACAAAATCCACCCATAACTTTGCCCTCAACATCGACGGTATCCCAGTATCCACCTCCCCTCACATCCGGAATCTTGGCGTCATCTTTGACCAAACCCTTTCCTTCGACAAATACACTAAACAGATCACAAAGTCAGCCTTCTTTCACCTGAAAAACATTGCCCGTCTCCGCTCATCCCTCTCCTCCACGGCTGCAGAAACCCTCATCCACGCCTTCATCACCTCCCGTCTGGACTACTGCAATAGCCTCCTCTATGGTTCACCCTCAAAAATCACCAATAAACTCCAATACATTCAGAACTCCGCTGCCCGTCTACTCACTCATTCCCGGACCCGTGACCACATCACCCCCGTCCTTTACAAGCTTCACTGGCTCCCCATCCCCCAGAGAATCCAGTACAAAATCCTCCTCTTGACATACAAAGCCCTCCATAACCTGGCCCCATCCTACCTGGCTGACCTCCTCTCCAGACACACTCCCACCCGCAACCTCCGCTCTGCTGGTACCAACCTCCTGACCCCCTCCATCCGGACCAAATTCAGATCCTGGGGGGACAGGGCCTTCTCCATCGCTGCTCCCACCCTCTGGAACTCACTACCTCACACCATCAGAGACTCCTCCTCACTCACCACATTCAAAACATCACTAAAGACCCACCTGTTCAACGCTGCATTCAACATTCAACCCACAGCATTTAACCCCTGACTATCTCTTCTCCTTCTCCCTCCTTTTGCTTTAAATATTTCCCTATTGATTCTTGTCTTTTTGCAATTGTTGTTTTCATGTATTGTTATGCATTATGTTTTCCACTCTGTCAAAGCGCCTTTGGGCTTCTGGAAAAGCGCTATACAAAATAAATGAATTATTATTATTATTATTCATTGACTGATTGACTGATATTAATGTTCGGTACCTTCCGGATGTTGGAGAAAGCTGAAATTTGGCAGGCCGGCGGAAATCGAAGCCGGTACACCGGGGAAAATCACGGAACCGTGGGAAAGCGTCCATAAATGAAAATTTACATAGAAAACCGTAAAAACGTCTGTAAAATAAATATATAAACCTCCATTTATATATAGCAGCAGGTCGGTGATGCTTGCCGATAATCATAAAGCTTCTATTTACTATGTACCGATGTACGAAGCACGGTTTTTTATTGCTCACACAATGTGTAAGCATACCCCACAAGTAATAAATAAAGCTAACTTTACATGTGCTGTGTAGAGGTTGTTTTGATTGTAAAACAATTGCAACAACAACAACAACAACAACACAAGATGAAAGGTTATATTATATCAGAGCAGAAATACTTGAATGTAGCAAATCTAATGCACTCTAATACAAACCAATCTTACTATAATTCACCAAATGTCCATCCGTCCATCTGTCTGTCTGTCTGTCTGTCTGTCCGTCCGTCCGTCCGTCCGTCCTTTCCCAGGTACCGCAAAAACGGCTGAACCGATCGCAACGAAATTTTGGGTGGGTAATCCTGGGACCCCCTGGAGTAAAAGAGGCTATATTGTTTTTCCAATTTCAGCTTTGGTCTCCAGCATTCTCAGGTTTGGACTCCCGCCTAACGTTATTGTCCCGGGTACCACAAAAACGGCTGCACTGCACGGGTGACCCCACTAGTTTACAGAATGTGTGTGTTAGGTTATTGGTGTAACACTAGATCCCATTGTAATCGACACAACAGAAAGCAAGTAATTTTTTTTTTAAACACACAACAATGTTACCATCATCATTTGAGCCAATTAGGTTACAAACCCCAAGTACAACTACAAATATTTGGATACTATAACGAGACTCCACTTAATCCTTCTAGTGGTGATAAATAGCCAATTATAATGAGATAAAGGAAATTGAAGTATTAATGGGATGAGAAGAGGGGGAGAATGTTGGGATCAAGCAATGAATTTCAGGGTCACAATTTGAATCAACATTCTTTCATGGCAATTAAATATAAATAAATAATCCAGCTCGGTAAGAAGAACGTGAAAAGGTGCATTGCTGGGAACAAACGGCCATTGCTGCGATTGCTGCCCTGAAACTGAGCGCATGTGCCTCAACATCAGAAGACTCCATCTTTTCTGGTTCACCACGTGGTGTGTGCCACAAGGTGTGTGTGCCAACGGCGATGTTCAACAACCAGTTTCTTTTGAGATTCCTCTTCCAACCTGCATGAGAACCAGGCAATCGCGACGGGCGGCTGGGTTTCTGCCCAATCCGAACAGCCGGCTAGACATAATAACCATCAAAACAGCTGCCATCACTCTCAATTATGGCTTCCTAGACAAAACAGGCCACTTGCAGCTGGGGTTTTGAAGGGAACAATGGAGAAAAATCTAAAGCACAAAGCATACATTGGACCAAGTCGCTCTCAATGGCATTTAAATACTATACCATTCCACGTGCATGTCCTGCCCGGAGCTCACGACACAGGTAGTTTACGGTGCACACTTCCCCTAGAGTGGGCCTTGGGCAATGGCCAGAGGCGAAGGCAATCGTCCACATCCATGCCTTTAACATGGTAGAAATAGACTCATCAAAGCCTGAGTTGTAGTTAGGAGTCTCAGCAGCCAATGACAATGCATCACAAACTAGAACGCCACTCAGTAGAGCGCATACTCCCGCCGTGGGTCAAGTTGGAGTAGTACGATTTCACAAAAGTTTGAGGGAGTAGTTCAGTGACAACACAAGACAGACACACTGCACAGATATATATTTAGAATATATAGAAGATAATGTTTAAAAAGAACAAGGCAATTTCACTTACATTTTCGGATTCAGCGTTCAATTCTATATAAGTGAGTGTATTTTGAGGCATGTGGGACTTCAAATAAAATTGTAAGCCAAAAACAACGTTCGTTTCATTCCTTAGGGATACAACATGTAAAACTGGCCCAAACGTCAAAACAAAACTCGCTCATTTTAAGTCGCACAAGCTAATGCGACCATTAATTCTTCTGGGAAGAATCCCGTGCACATGCTTGTCACACCTATAACTCACCTGTCTTCATAAGTTCATCAAATACTGACACCGCGATTGACATTCGCTGAAGTACCGGTAAATGTTGATATCTCTTCTGAGGTAAAAAAAAAAAAAAACAACAAAAAAACAGTTTTAAAGCATTATACGTATCAAACGATACATTTTATGAAACGGGGAAACCTAATACACACTTTGGTGGTTTTAAAATGACAGAATATGTCTTTATTAGAAGAAAAAAAATGAACATTGAAGACGACGCTGCTAACAAAATACACCGCTCTAACGCATAACCACGAGTTTAAACTACATTTATAACAAATATGAAAACTATTTTCATATCACAATGTTAAATATAGAGTATATAGAAGATAATGTTTAAAAAAAATGAGCCCTATCTTCCAATGGTAAACAATCCTTCAAAAAATTCCTGGCTCCGGAATAATATCCTGAGCTTCACAAAAACTAATCAATTCTTCCTTATCCCAAGGGCAATCATCCCACCAACTTTCATACAAATCCGTTCAGAACTTTTCCAGATATCTTGTTCACAAACACACGAACACACACACACACACACACACACACACACGCGCGCACGCACACACACACACACACACACACACACACACACACACACACACACACACGGACACGATCGAATGCATTACTCCCTTGCGGGAGTAACTAATATGGCACTCGGTAGAGCACATACCTCTGCCAAGCCGAACAGTTTACGTTTAGTATCCCACTGATTGGCCAGATCTGGATCTGGACCTGAACCAAAATCAAATCGCCTTGTTGTTGTCACCTAACCAACTCATCCACAATGATGATGTCGGGTGTCCTCGGGCATCGAGATAATATTGCCTTTCTATGGCTGGTACTGGTACACACGAGTAGGTGTGTGGTATAGACAGGGGGTTGCCACTCCTCTCCGTCCCTCTGCCGGTCGTTGGGGAATTCACCCTCTTCCGCCCGTACTGTTGGAGTCGACTGGACTCTCATCCAACCAGATGTGCAGAGCCATCTGCCATATAAACCGCATGGCTGTGGACCGGTACCCTGGTAAGGGGGGCTGACAGGTACTACACCTTGCCCACAGGTGACCTGGGGTTATGCAATGCAGGGGCATCCATCTCCCTGAGGTATCAGCAGACACCCGCAACCCAAAGATGAACTCATCCACCAAGTTTTCTCATAAGTCGTCCACAACATTTTGAGATATCGTGCTATATTTCGTTTTTTGGCCCCATCTCTCAATGGTGAAGAATCACTTAGAAATACTCAGATCCTGATCCGGATCTTCATCAAAATCTAATCATTTCGTCCATGTCACACAACCAACATCTCCACCAAATTTTATCCGAATTCGTCCACAACTCTTTGAGATATCCTGTTCGCAGACAGACAGACAGACAGACACACATTGTTGGAAACATAACATCTGTCCACCTTCAGTGGTGGAGGTAATAAAAAGATGCTCAAAGGATTTGTGAAAGTTTACACCAACATACTTCTGAACTTTATGCTCTTTTAGAAAGACTACAACCTTCATTGAGAGGAGGAGGAGGAGGAGGGGAAAAGGAGGAACTACTGCTGTGAGCCAGGCACGTGCATAGCTGGGAAGGAGCATCACAGCAAGGGTGACAAATAAGAAATACTTTTAATTATGAATGAAGATAGAAGCAGAGAGACAAATGTCAAGTGCAAATCGAAGAGCGAATTCGAATACAAGTAAAAACAATGGGGTGGAGGAGGTAGAAAAAAAATAACATTAATATAATTGAGCGACCACTAAAAAAAAAGTTCTGCATATCATTAAAGCCTATGAGTGGAACAACCAATCACATGGAAGGATGAATTCAAATTAGGAAAACGTTGCTAAGAATGGATCATCAATCCGCAAAGAGATTTCCGCAAACCAAAGTAGCAAAACCTGTGGTTGTCTTTGTGCTGAAAACAAAACAAATGCTTCTTGACCATCTTTCCAAGCTCGTGTGGTTTAATCATTCATTCGCAATGTGTTCTCGACAGCCATGCTGTAGCCAAGGTTCCAAGCAAACGCAAGTGATATTGCCACAGCTTGTGCTGCCTGAAAGCTTTAATTCCCTAGCCAGAGGGCAGAAAGAGAGTTTCGCCCATTGCCGCGAGTTTGGTGTTCTGCGAAATGTGTTTCCTATTAACCTGTCAGCTGAGTATGGTCAACAGCTGGTTCAATGTCAAGACCCAGACAAGCCCTGGAAAAGGTCCGGTCGGTGGCTGTAAATTAAATGGCCTTCTCAATCCACAACCTCTCCCACCGCAACCGCTCAAACACTCACGAGCCACAAAGCCTTCCCATTACCTGGCGTGTCCTTGGAGTTCAGCCGGCTAACACGCACTCACTCGTAAGGAGAGGGAGCAGCAGGGCTGGTGGAAGGTAAGCCACCAACAGAAACCAGATGGTTCAGAGATGGTAATTACCCACGCCACCGTAATCACGTCTCAGTGTAGTGCAAAACACCAGATACACGGCGAGTGACATGCGTGGTATTCGTGCAGCAAAAGAGATGTTCCAGGCCTGTGAGCGAGTGCAAAATGGGCAGTGTGTAATGCATACGCTTCCCTATACTTTGGACATCAAACTTCTGTAACCCTTTAACTGGATCTCATCACGACACTCAATGTTTTTACTGTACCAAAAGTAAAGTACCTATATATGTATGTGATGGAACTTAGAATTGTTGTTCCTTTCATTTTATGAAAAAATAATATTATACATATGTGTAAATGTGTAAATATATGTAAATGTATACATATATATATATATATATATATATACGTATATATATATATATATATATATATATATATATATATATATATATATATATATATATATATATATATACACACACACACATATGGGTAAATATATGTAAATGTGTGTAAATATATGTAAATGTGTGTAAATATATATATATATATATATTGTTGTGGATCTGCCGCCGGCCTTCTCCCCTTATCAAGGGGGATTAATCCCCTTGTCTTTACTGACCTGGCGTGACCCGAGACCTATTACGTCCCTTCCGGACAGTGCCAAATAGGGTTTCGGGACCAAATTCACTCGTACCTAAGTACTAGCGCTGCCCTGGAAGCGAGGAAATAAGCCTCGCACGAACCACGTGTGATGGTGATACGCCGAGCGGTTTGCGTACACGTGAGCCGCGCCGTTATAGATAATGGAACCCGATTCAAGCGATCTTATTCGTGCCACACTTAGTCAATGGGGAAATCACAAAGACGATCGAATAAGAAGAAAAGGCAGCACAATATAGATTTAATTATTATTGCACGTATTTACAGCTCAGGACGAAGAGACACAGGGAAATCCTTAGACAGTCTTATTCTTAATACCCCAGGACAAACGGGCCCGTCTCACTCACACTCACACGGGGAATGCTGATGGGCAGGGTGATGTTCTCCAGCGCCACGGTGGTCATCCAGGATCGGCTCCGTCTCACTCTCCACGGTCCCCGGCACGTCCCGCGAAGATGGAGGTAGGCAAAGGCAGGAACTCGTATCGTGTCGCTCGAACAAAGCGGCAATAATCTCGGGGCGAACGGTAGAGGGCGAACTTTGCACGGCTGGCGGTTATTCAGCTGCGTTCACTCGCTTTCGCTGAACCGCGCAAGTTATAACCGCCCTGGCTGCACCCACGTATTCCTCGTCACCAAGTTCATACAGCGCGAATGATTCCCTTCAAGCGCGTCTCCTTTCTCCGAACTCAGAACTCCTCGACTCAACTTGACAAGCGCCTGCCTTTCCCTTCTCATAACTGGGGTGGGGGCTTCGCGCGATCGGTTTTATTGCCACGCCCTTAGCCCGATCGATGTTCCAACCACGCCCTGTGATGCAGTGCTGCAGCCACATGCTGTGAGCCCTGATTGGTGACTCATGCTTTCCGTCCTCCCCACTGCCGCCGCGCCGACCTCATCCCTCCTCCACCTCCGAGGCCTACCTCGTGTTAACTCGACTCGTGAGCAACCAATGCTTAACAAACTGGATCGAGCCTGTAGAGGTGGAATGGTTTGTAGAAGTAGGGCCTATCCTCCTGTCTTTACAACAACGCAGGATTAACATTGGAAGGGGCCTACTCTCACATATACGAAGACATAACTATACTACAAATGAGGCTACATGTTGCTCGTGTGACTAACTATGGGGGGCAAACCTTTAACCTTTATTAAGTTTACTGTACAAATCTCAAAACCACAGTAATATATACATATATATATAAATATATCTATATATATATATATATATATTGTTATGGATATGAGGATTGTGTTTTTTTTATTGTGTTTTTTATTATTATTGCTTTATTCTGGACCCTCCTCACTTCAGTGTTGTATAAAGGTCAAAGGGTGTCCCATAATTAGGTCATAAACAATCACGTCAGCCAATCATAGATTTCCCCCTTGTTCATAGTTATATCTTTATTATGTGTATTAGGGTAAGGCCTTGTCTTCCATTAAGATGACACTCCATTGCACCAAGTGAAACAAGATAGATTCCCTTTCATTCCCATTCCCAAAATCTCCATTTCCAGCTACATCCCCTCCAAGTCTCCATTGCCAACCGCACTGGGCAGTTTGCCAGGTTTGTTACAGCGGTGGGTTGCTGATTTCGCCCCAAAGCTGCCATTAAGCATGTGCTCAGCTCGGGGAAGAAGGGCGTGCCCGCCCATGGTCATCAAGGGCGGAGCCAGAGGGCCGTGCCGACCAATCAGGGCCGAGGCGAGCTGACCGATGGGCGTGTCCTAAAGGCCGGCGGCTTGATCGCCTGCGGTGCTATAAAAAGCGCGCGCGCAAGAGCGGAGGAGTTGTTGGACAGGGAGACGTGCAAGTTGTTGGACAGGGAGACGTGCAAGTTGTTGGACAGGGAGACGTGCGTTGTTGTTGAGTTGAGTGGTTGGACCAGATGAGCTTTGACAAAACGAGAGAGACGAGTCCTAAAAAGAGCACGCGACGTCCACACAGCCGCAGCAGGAGCAGCAGCCACAGCAGCAACAACAGCCGCTTGGGGCCTGGACGGCAGTTTTGAGCAGGGCCGCGAAGGAACGGCGGCTGCGAAACGCGCCGATCGTGCTGCAGGACCCGTTGGACCTTCCTCTCCCTACAGCCATCCACCTCCTGCCTTTCCATCCTTTTGTGTACGTGAGTTTGTTCTGTGTGTCTTGTCCCTGGGTTAATTAAGACTGTAGGTAAGCTAGCGTTGCACTGTGTCTAATATCTTCTGTAAATTATTTTCTTATCTTTCCTTCTTCCTTGGTTACTTTGAGCGTGTAAATAATAGGAATAAATTTAGTAGTATTGCCAACCTTTTTTTGTCTTCTTCTTCTTCTTCCCATCCGTGCCGCTTTTGTCTTTTCCTTATTGAATATCTGTGGCGCAATCCGGCCAACGTTCGGGAATCGGGTTAGTCGGGGTAACTGTGCGGCCGCGGTGCCATCCGCTCGGCAAACAACATCTTATCCGCGGTCCGTAACAATTGGTGTCAGGAGGGTCGGATTCGGACCTGGGACTAAATTTATTTAGCCCAAATTTTGGAACACCAATTGTACTATTGGCCGTAACAATTGGTGTCGGGAGCGGGGTCGGACCCGAAGCACGCTTAACGCGCTCAAAATTACAAGCTGCTGAAATTTGTGTTAAAGAAAAACCCGAATTTTGAAATCGCGCCATGGATGGTCAAGGCGACGGGATGCCGGTGGGAGAGATAGATGGGGTAGAATCGACCCAGGACCTCGGGGAAATGTATGTGGAGGAGGGCAATGAGGAGGTGGTTGAGGAGGTTTCAGGCGCGCAAGATGGCGCTCTCGCGCACGAGGTTATGGGCGCGCAAAATGGCGCCTCGCACATGGCTACGGCGGCCGCGCCCGCCGCACAAGTGGGCGGGATTGATGTGCGGGACCTCATGGCGCAGATTAATGCAGCCATAGTAATGGCGAATATGGGGCAAGAAGCCAAAATGGAAGAGAACAGGGAGCGATTAGAGGGCCAAATGGGGGCAATGAGGGACGAAGCGAGGGGTACCAGTGCCGAAATAGGGAAGATAGACAGCAAATTTGAGGGGTTAGACAATCATTTTAAGGGATTAGACAATAAATTTGAGGGGTTAGACAATGGGATAAAAGAGGTAAAGAAGGGGTTAATGGGGTTAGAAAATAGGATGGAAGGCAAATTGCGGGAAGTAGGGGAGCAATCCGCCCGGGAAATCAAACGGATGGGGAACCAGATAGAGGAGGTGAAAATCGGGTTAGAAGGTAAATTGGATGCTCAGAGGGATGAATTGGGACAGATGAGGGTGGCATCTACTAAGGAGATGGAGGAGATGAAGGAGGAGATACGACGAGGTGTAAGCGAGGAGGTCTCGGGGGTACGCGAGGAGGTAAAGCGAGGTGAAAAGCATGTGGAGAAAGAGGTGAGAAATGGGACGGCAAAGTTACAAGGGGGCATAGAGGACCTGACGTAGGAGGTGGAACAGCTGAAGGTGGGACAGACGGAGTTAGCGGAGCAGGTACAAAAGAACACTGCGGTACTAGGAGGGTTAAAAGCGACACAAAAAGACATCAGAGACGACTTGATAGCGACGAAGAGGCAATGTCAGATGGTACGTGAGGGACTGACAACGAGGTTGGACGAGGTGACAGAAGTAATGGAGACGAAGGACCGGGAGGTGAGGACGCACATAGAAACGGTCAAGGTAGCCTTAGAGGACGAGATAGAGGAGACGCACCGGGAAATAAAAGAGGTGAAGCAAAAGTTAGAGGAAGTGGAAGATGAGGTGAGTTAAATTAAGAAGAGACGGAGGGAAACTAAGAGGGAGATAAAGGAGGAAGTAATGGAATATGTGCAAGGTCGGTGCTCAACTCATAATGGTGTGTTCACTAACCAAATAAAGAGTTTGCAGGTGGCGAAGGAGGTGCGGAGACGAGGTGCCGAGGTGAGTGGCGATATACGTGGAAATGTATATGATGTGAGGGGAGCTTCAGTCGGCTTGGGGGTTGCTTTGGATCCGGGTGTTCGTGAGAGGCCATTGGTGAAGTGTGCGACAGGTCCGGTGTGCGAAGGAGGAGGTGTGCGAGAATGTCCGACTCTGGGGTGTGTGAGGAAAAAGTGCACGCCGAGGAGTGAGTGTGCTGTCGAGAGTGAGTTGGTCGTAGCGCGTGTGCGAAGGGGCACATGGAAGCGCGGAGTGGGGAGTGTCACACAGGATGTAACGAGAGAGTGTACACCTGTGGTGAGTGTTACGGAGGGTGTAACGGGAGAGTGTGCGCAAGAGGATGCACGAGAAAGGTGTGTAATGGACAGGTGCATGAGGAAAGAGTGCGCTGTCAAAAGTAAGGAAGAATGCACACCTGTGGTGAGTGTTACGGAGGGTGTAACGGGAGAGTGTGTGCGAGAAAGGTGTGTAACGGACGGGTGCATGAGTACAGAGTACGCTGTCGAGAGTAAGGGTGAGTGCGCGACCGAGTGTGGAGGTGAGAGTAGTAAGAGTGACACGGAGCGTGAGTTGGTTGTGGCAGGTGAGAGAGGATGTACACCTGGAATGGAAGGATGCACACCTGGAATGGTAGAGCGGGTGTGGGAATGCACACTTGAGTTAGTAGTGAGGCACGTGGTTGGGTGTGCAAGTGAGAGCACACCTGTGGTTGTCACAGAGGAGGTGACCGAGAAGGGGGCGCGAAGAGGTGTGTTGGTGAGGTGTGCGAACGACGAGTGTGTGCAAAGGTGTGCGGTGGTCAGGTGTGTGACCAAGTCTGTGAGCGAAAGAACGAGTGCAATGACGAAGTATGCGGGGTGTACGGGTGGCGTTGGAGCACCGAGCTCGGTGAGGGTGAAAGGGGTAGCGTATGCGTGTGAGCATGCAGGTGAAGCATCGACGGTAACCGGGTTAGCGGTTAGAGCGACGTATAGCCGAATCGGGCCCTTGGTGCGCGCCGGGCAGCTTCGCGAGCCGCGAGGACCAGCGGGGATCCGAACCACGGTGGTTTCGAAAGAACCGCCGTGCGAGATCCACGCCGGGCCGCGCTTTGAACGGCCGCGTCCGTGCTCCACTAAGCGGCACGGGCAGCCCAATAGGAAGGGTCGTCATGGCGACCCCTTTTTGTTGAGGCGTTCCGGCAGGTCGAGATCGGGCCATTGGACGGCACTGTGCCGAGATGGTGCGTGGGATCTCGGCCCGAGTAAACCTCCTTCCCTTCACCGAGTGTCGGACGCATCCAACCGCCGGCACCAAAGAACCCGCATTCATTGCTCGGCTGTACGAAGCCGAGCTTTGGAAACGAATTGGCGCACCGAGAGGCACTAGTGAGTAGACTGATGATGAGGATAGTGTTTTGGCCCCGAAATTAGAGAAACAAAATTTGATGATTGGCAGAGTGAGGATTGGCAGACGATTGGTAGTGATTGGAAGATTTTTGATTGGTTGGAATTTGGAGAGCAAAATTGATAGTGGAAGATACCCGATGTGATGGGATGGCAACGCTGCCATCCCTCACAAGGGGGGGCAAAGGAGCACTAGATTTATGGGGTTTGGCAGTGAAAACTAGCCCGGGAGGGTTAGGATATAATGATAGGGACCTAGAAGATGACCTTAGGTAACGGTAAGGTTAGGTAGCTACATTGGACAGGTAGCTGGGGACATAGAGAGGGTAGTTTGGATGATAATGACGTGGTATGTGCTTAGTTTAAAGGGAAGACGGGGAGCACTAAGTTAGCTGGGCACCAGGTAGATTAGATGATGCCGTGTGTATGGTGAACAGGTGTGATTGCACAGGTGTGCAACTGAACAGGTGTATGGAGCAGTGTTTGAGTGAGTGATGGTGATGAGTATTGTGCTGACCAAATGGTCCAGGAAGGAAGGAGGGTGCAGGTGGCACCAGATGTGATTGCACAGGTGTGCAACGACAGGCGAATGAAGAATGGTTGTGTGGAATACATGGAGTGTGGAATATATGGAGTATTGGAATGGATGGTTGTGGAGTGAGTAGGATGGAAACTGTGGAGTGGAGTGGATGGTGCGAAGGTGTGAATGTGGGAAGGTTGGACCCCCATCACGAATACCCGGGGAGGGTAGTGTAAGTGTTAGGTAGAGGGTACAGGTAAATTGTGGTTGGATATTGGCATCTGTGGTGCGAGGTGAAAGAATGGTATTTGGATGGGTGCAGTAGTGTTGTGGAAATGGCTGGGCGTGTAGCCTGTTAGTGTGTGTAGTTGGTTTGGGCAGTCCACCACTGTGAGGATGTCGGTCAGGTGAGGCCGCAGGTGGGATCTGGGAGCCGGTAGAGTTGTTGTGGATGGGGCCCGAGGATCCGGAGGACGGACCCGGGTAGCCCAGTGCCAGAGGGCACCGAGGGGTGACAGAGCCAGGAGGGGGCTTCCCCAGTTAGATAGGTTAGGTAAGGAGCAGGTAAGCTCGGGTGGCAACTGCAGTGGTGGAGGTATGCAGGTGGGTAGACCTGCTGGGAGAGCTACACGCCCCAGTCCTGAAATTGTGCAAGGGCACAGGGAGTTGCATCGGGGGAGTGAGACCCCAAATTGAGAAGCACCACAGTTTGGTCAATGGGAATTGGTTTTTAAAACCACATAGAGTAAGATTGCCAATGGTTTTGCAGGGAAAGACCCCGGGTAGTGTAAAGTGTGTTAAAGTCATTTAGAGGATAGTTAGGATTGAAGTCTCCTCGCACCATCTGCATCCACTCACCTGGGATGACGTACCTCCACACCATGCCATGTTTTAATTATTTTTGATGCAAATGTTTGGAATGAGAGACGCATCATGACGTGGGTGTGACATTGTGCTTTGTTGTTCCATCTCTTCCTCCTTATGAGGATTGATGATGAATTGGGTGATGGCAAATTTTGGCTAGAGGGATTGTGGTGACGAATTTGGAATAGAAGAAATATGGGGAAGACGTGACAGTAGTGACGAATTTGTAAAGGTGTAGGTTGTTGTACATATGGGGTAAGGGCAAGGGTAGTGTAGGTGACAAGGGGGGGGTGACGTACGGTAGGGACGAGCTTTTCTCACTTCGCTCCCCGTACGCACTTCGCCTTGCATTGCCTTGTTTGATGTGTACCCTTGAGACCTTACCCCTCGCTCATCTGTCTTTTCCCCCCTTTGTCTCCCACATGAGGACCTGTGCGCCACTGGGCGCCGAGGGGAGCGTGCGTGAGTCGGCCATTGTGTGCCCGGAACTCCCAGAACCAGCTGTCTGCATCGATGCACCACATTATGGACCACATGTCTGTGGCCGAGCACCACTTATGGACCCCATGGGTTGGGGCATGGCCCCTCTGCTGGAACCGGCCATGAAGGCCCGAAATCTTGCTGGCGGACCTTGGCCACAGGGCACCGATGCCCCACAGGTGAACCACACTAGTCGGCCCCTGTGGGCCATAAATAAATAAAAATGGACACGTTGGGTGCATTTCATTTGATGTTCAAATAGGCCGCCAGTAAGAAAAAATGAAAGTAAATGACAACATCTGGAAGAAAGCAAATAGCCAGCAGAGGGAGCCGAAGAGCAAGAGACCACCTGTAGGGTTAGGGGTTGTTGTTTTTATTTTGATGAACAGTGATGACTGTGCACCGATTGGTGCTTGAGGGTGTGTTGGTGCGTTTTGGGTGTTTCATGGTGCATTGATGCAGAGCAGACTGTCTCCCCCCCCCAAAAAGAACAATCACAGGTCCTGGGTTACGTTTTGTAAATAAAGCAGAACCATTGTAAATAATGCTCCCCACCATCAGTGTATAGTTTGAAGACCATTCCGCAATTCGGTTAGCTGTGGGCGTGAATCTGTTAGGCAGGGTGCAATGGAGCAGCCGGACATATTTATTTATGTTTTAAAACTGTCGCACTCAGGGTCAGGTTAAAAGTAGAGGGAAATACACCTACGTGTCACACTAAGTTAAAGTTATAGGCCCGTGCCGTGCCTAAGAGGAGGAGGGTGCAGTGTTATGGATATGAGGATTGTGTTTTTTTTATTGTGTTTTTTATTATTATTGCTTTATTCTGGACCCTCCTCACTCCAGTGTTGTATAAAGGTCAAAGGGCGTCCCATAATTAGGTCATAAACAATCACGTCAGCCAATCATAGATTTCCCCCTTGTTGATAGTTATATCTTTATTATGTGTATTAGGGTAAGGCCTTGTCTTCCATTAAGATGACACTCCATTGCACCAAGTGAAACAAGATAGATTCCCTTTCATTCCCATTCCCAAAATCTCCATTTCCAGCTACATCCCCTCCAAGTCTCCATTGACAACCGCACTGGGCAGTTTGCCAGGTTTGTTACAGTGGTGGGTTGCTGATTTCGCCCCAAAGCCGCCATTAAGCATGTGCTCAGCTCGGGGAAGAAGGGCGTGCCCGCCCATGGTCATCAAGGGCGGAGCCAGAGGGCCGTGCCGACCAATCAGGGCCGAGGCGAGCTGACCGATGGGCGTGTCCTAAAGGCCGGCGGCTTGATCGCCTGCGGCGCTATAAAAAGCGCGCGCGCAAGAGCCGAGGAGTTGTTGGACAGGGAGACGTGCAAGTTGTTGGACAGGGAGACGTGCAAGTTGTTGAACAGGAAGACATGCGTTGTTGTTGAGTTGAGTGGTTGGACCAGATGAGCTTTGACAAAACGAGAGAGACGAGTCCTAAAAAGAGCATGCGACGTCCACACAGCCACAGCAGGAGCAGCAGCCACAGCAGCAACAACAGCCGCTTGGGGCCTGGACGGCAGTTTTGAGCAGGGCCGCGAAGGAACGGCGGCTGCGAAACGCGCCGATCGTGCTGCAGGACCCGTTGGACCTTCCTCTCCCTCCAGCCATCCACTTCCTGCCTTTCCATCCTTTTGTGTACGTGAGTTTGTTCTGTGTGTCTTGTCCCTGGGTTAATTAAGACTGTAGGTAAGCTAGCGTTGCACTGTGTCTAATATCTTCTGTAAATTATTTTCTTATCTTCCCTTCTTCCTTGGTTACTTTGAGCGTGTAGATAATAGGAATAAATTTAGTAGTATTGCCAACCTTTTTTTGTCTTCTTCTTCTTCTTCCCACCCGTGTCGCTTTTGTCTTTTCCTTATTGAATATCTGTGGCGCGATCCGGCCAACGTTCGGGAATCGGGTTAGTCGGGGTAACTGTGCTGCCGCGGTGCCATCCGCTCGGCAAACAACATCTTATCCGCGGTCCGTAACAATATATATATATATATATATATATATATATATATATTGTTACCGATTTGGGACCCCCCCCCCCCCCTCACTTGTAAATATCCCCCTTTGTAATATTATCCCCTTTTATTAATTATTAAATAACGCACCCGAGGCCATCGCAACACGCAGCCAATCTTAGAATCATCTTGCTAATTATTTCCTATTCTATGTTTAATTAAGGCTCTGTATCCACTAGATTGACACCATGTTGCATTAACAAATAAGGATAGCTCCCCTTCAATAATGCCATACCCCAGCAAACTCTCTCTGCAAACAGCTCAACAAGCGTGAGGTGCGCGCCCTCTCACTGGCCTTGGTGCTGTGCTTTGGACAAGAAGGCGGGGTCGCCGAGAAGAGGCGTGGCCGTGGCTCGCCACAAGGGCGGAGCTGTTCAGCTCCGTTACCAAATAAGGCTACAAACAGAGCACGTGGGCGGGACCCAAACGGCCGAGGGCATGTCACGACCCCGCTTCATATATGCGTTCGAGGATCGCGCATAAAGAGATGGGAGGAGACGAGCCGTTGAGACCAGCAGAGGTGTAAGTGCACAGCACAAGAGGGTTGCCTGACGCGAGAGATTGTGCCTTGCCTGAGAGGAAATCCCATCGTTACTGAGAGCGCGAGAGGGTCGTGGCGTCGACGCAACCACGTTGGTTCCAGCGGTTGTCGGGTTCGCATTAAACCACGACGCGAAGTCGGAACGGAACCTCGACGGCTGAACGAGCCACCTTTGCCAGCTGAACGGACCTTCTCCTACCATTCCTGTCATCATCCCCGTGTGAGTCTGTCTTTGTTCTGTCCTGGGTATAAGTAAGACTGTATAGATAAGGCTGCCCTGTGTTCTTTTTACATCCATCTATCTTTGTACAGCTTTGATCTTTCTTTTCCTCTGGTGTTTGTTATAATAAATGTGTGTTCCTTCTCCAAGCTTTGGTTTCGTCTTCCTCCAGTTGCTTTAGTCTTTTCTTTCCATTGGTCTCCGTGGCACGATTAAAACCGCTATAATCGGGTTAGTAATTGTTAACGGCCTGGGTCGTGACCCGCTTCGCTCGGCGTGTCCATTACCGTCGCGACTCGGGCAGGGCTGTCTCCTCGCTGGTTGGGAGGTCACGGTAAGCAGGTATTCGGGGGGTCTTTTTTGGGGGTCTCTGGCCAGATTACCCTGGTCGTGGCTGACCACCAGTGACGTCACAGACCCCCAGGATCGGTGACGGCCAGTATAACGGACAAGGGGTTAACCCCCCTTGCTAACGGGAGAGCCGTCGTCCCAGATCTGTAACAAATGGTGTCGGAGTGGAATTTGAGGCCCGAACCAAATTTTTTATATAACATCAAAAGATTTGGTCAAAATTAAGAGCGCCCAAAATTATAGAATATCTCAAATTTGAGTCGTGCCATGGAGGACCAAGGCAACTGGATGCCGGTGGGGTTAGAAGATAAGGTAGAGTTAATGACCCAGGACCCCAGGGAGGAGGTTGGAGAAGGTGTAACACTAACAGTGGGGGTTGCAGGTGCACAAAATGGCGACGCCGCGCACGAGGTTGGAGGCGCACAAAATGGCGCCTCGCACATGGTGACGACGAGGGTCGAGCCCGCGGTGCCAACGGCCTGGGATCCATTTTTTGCAAATTTGTTGAAATTTTTGACCCAGTGGGATGAAGAAAACAAAATGTATGCCCAGGGGCTCATATCCACCAGGGAAATTAACAACATGGGTGTTCAAATGACTAAGGAACTAAAAGAAATGAATGCAGAGTCAAAAAGGAAGATGGGGACCAATTTGGCAGTGGGGGAGAACCTTGGGGGCAGATCGGGCGAGCAGGTCCCAGGGGTGCACGACGAGGTAAAGCGGGTCGAGAAGCGCTGGTTGAGCGAAGCGGAGAAAAGCGCGGGTAAAATGACGGGGATAGAGATTGCGACCCGGGGTATGGGGCAGCCGGCGACCGTTGAGGTAGAAGAGGGAATTTTATTAAAGCCAACGGTCGTCGTGGTGAATAAAGAAAAAGTGCTGGGAATTGAAATTGGAGAGACCGGGGACTTAGAAAAGCACTCGCAGCAGGAGGAAGGAATGGATTGTGCCAAAGTCTAAGTTCACATCCTGATGCCGTACTTGCTGATCCTTATAAAGATTTGCAGGTGCGCGTGGAGAAGAGAATCCCCCAGGTGAGTCGTGCTGTGTATTGTGCGGGGAGATTTTGTAAGAGGATGTTTGGTGACAAAAGAATTTTCGCGCGCTTGGGATCGAGGAAGCATCCGGGCGTTGGTGAAGGGTCCCATGTGAGTGGAAATGGTGCGCTTGTGGAAAAAAAGTGTGCATCGGGGAATGAGCGTGTTACGGAGCGCGAGTGTGAAACCGAGTGCGAGCGGGAATGCACGTCGGAGGGTCTGTGTGAAACAGAGTGTGCGGAGTGTGACACGGAGAGTGAGTTGGTGTTGGCGCGAGTGCGAGAGAGCACATCGGAGGGTCTGTGTGAAACAGAGTGTACGGAGTGTGACACGGAGAGTAAGGTGGTGGTGGAACGTGTGCGAGAGTGTACACCTGAGTTGGTTGTGGCGCGAGTGTGAGGGGGCACATCGGAGCACGAGTGTGAAACCGAGTGCGAGCGGGAATGCATGTCGGAGGGTCTGTGTGAAACAGAGTGTGCGGAGTGTGACACAGAGAGTGAGTTGGTGTTGGCGCGAGTGCAAGAGAGCACATCAGAGGGTCTATGTGAAACAGAGTGTACGGAGTGTGACACGGAGAGTAAGGTGGTGGTGGAACGTGTGCGAGAGTGTACACCTGAGTTGGTTGTGGCGCGAGTGCGAGAGGGCACATCGGAGCACGAGTGTGAAACCGAGTGCGAGCGAGAATGCACGTCGGGGTGTACGGAGTGTGACACGGAGAGTAAGGTGGTGGTGGAACGTGTGCGAGAGTGTACACCTGAGTTGGTTGTGGCGCGAGTGCGAGAGGGCACATCGGAGCGGGAGTGTGAAACCGAGTGCGAGCGAGAATGCACGTCGGGGTGTACGGAGTGTGACACAGAGAGTGAGAGCGATACGGAGTGTACGTGCGAGGGTGAGAGTGACCCGGAGAGTGAGTTGGTGGTGGAGCGGGTGCGAGAATGCACGCTTGGAATGGTTGAGAGTGTGCGAGAACGCACACCTGAGTTGGTTGTGACACGTGTGCG
Organism: Myxine glutinosa; assembly: GCF_964187855.1. NCBI lineage: Eukaryota > Metazoa > Chordata > Myxini > Myxiniformes > Myxinidae > Myxine > Myxine glutinosa. The sequence continues at coordinate 31,283,184 of NC_136269.1, read as the reverse complement.
GCAGGGCACATCGGAGCGCGTGAGTGGGTGGATGCAAGAGTGCACGCCCATGGTGAGTGTTACGGAGGACGTAACGGAGGAGAGGTGTGGAACGAGGTGTGCGAACGGCGAGTGTGCGCGAGAGGTGTGGTGTGCAACAAGGAGTGCGGTGGTGGAATGGACGGAGTGTGTGGGATGCACTGGAGGCATTGGAACGCCAGGTTTTGTGAGTGTGAAATGGGTCGCGTATGCAAGTGAGGCATCGACGTTGAACGGGGCAGCGTTTAGGGCGACGGATAGCCGATGCGAGCACTCGGGGCGCGGTGCGCTTTGTTGGATGCCAGGCCCGGCGCAGATCGATGCTGCGTCGCTTCTCTTCGGAGCGTCGCGTACGATTCGGGCCTGGCCCCGCCCCTCACGGTCGAGTCCGGGCCTTGTCGGGCGAGGCGACCGGTCCGGTTCAAGGGTGAGTAGGAGGAGGCGGAACGGTGCCCCTGGTGGGGACGGGGTTCCGACCGGGCGAGCCTCAGTCATCGGGCCCGGGACCGCAAGGTACCGAGCCGCGATGATGCGTGGAACCTCGGCCCGAGCATGCCTCCTCCCCAGAGTCGTGAATGCCGGACGGATCCAACTACAGGCGACCAAACCACCCGAATTCATTGCTCGGCTTTGCGAAGCCGAGTTTTAATGATGTGACGACGCACCGAGGCTCAGATAAAGCAGACTGTGATGATGATGATCGTGTTTTTGATCCGAAATTTAGAAAAGTGAATAGAATTGGCAGTAATTGGAAAATTTTTGATTGGTTGCAATTGGATGAGCCAAATTGATATAAGATACCCGATGTGGTGGGATGGTAACTCTGCCATCTCTCACAGCGGGGGCAAAGGAGCACTAGGTTATGGGGTTGGCAGTGAAAACTAGCCCGGGAGGGTTAGGATAATGATAGGGATCTAGAGAAGATGACCTTAGGTAACGTTAAGGTTAGGTAGTGACAATGATACCTGTAGTGGGGACGCAGGTAGATTAGTTTGGATGATAATGACGTGGTATGTGCTTAGTTTAAAGGGAAGACGGGGAGCACTAAGTTAGCAGGGCAACAGGTAGTTCAGATGATGCCGTGTGTGTGGTTAAAAGGTGTAATTGCACAGGTGTGCAACTGGACAGGTGTATGGAGCAGTGTGTGAGTGAGTGATAGTGATGTGAGTTGTGCTGACCAAATGGTCCAGGAAGGAAGGAGCGTGCAGGTGGCACCAGGTGTGATTGCACAGGTGTGCAACGACAGGTGAATGGAGAACAGGTGTTTGGAATAAATGGTCTGGAGTGTATGGAGTATTGGAATGGATGGTCGTGGAGTGAGTATGGTGGAAACTGTGGAGTGGAGTGGATGGTGCGAAGGTGTGGATGGGGGAAAGGAGGATGGACCCCATCACGAATACCCGGGGAGGGTAGTTTAAGAGTTAGGTAGAGGGTACAGGTAAATTGTGGTTGGATATTGGCATCTGTGGTGCGGGTAGTTGCACAGGAGTGTTGTGATTGGTGCATGAGTAAAGTGGAATGGGTGGGCGTGTGGCTGAATTTGTAGTTATGATCATGGCGCACCATAGTTTCCCCACCTGGTGTCCGGAGTAACCAATTCCCTTGGGGTTCCAACTGCATGCCAGTCCGAATCCCTTGGGAGTTATGCTCGGAACGATGCCAGTTGAAGGCTATGGTCCTTGACCATGACATTACGTCACCAACTCCCTCGGAGCTCCAGCTGCATGCGGCTGCAGTTCCTTGGGGGTTGTGGTAGTTGCGTGACCATTTGTAGTTATGGGCACTCCGCCACTGTTAGTCTGTCGGCCAGGTGAGGCCGCAGGTGGGCTCTGGGAGCCGGTAGAGTTGTTGTGGATGGGGCCCGAGGATCCGGAGGACGGACCCGGGTAGCCCAGTGCCAGAGGGCACCGAGGGGTGACAGAGCCAGGAGGGGCCTTCCCCAGTTAGATAGGTTAGGGTGAGTAGCTAGGTAAGCTCGGGTGGCAACTACAGTGGTGGTGTGCAGGTGGGTAGACCTGCTGGGAGAGCTACACGACTCAGCCCGGAAATTGTGCAAGGGCACCGGGAGATGAATCGGGGGAGTGAGACCCCAAATTGAGAAGCACCACAGTTTGGGCAATGGGAATTTGGTTCTTAAAACTGCATAGAGTAAGATGGCCAATGGATTGGCAGGGAAAGACCCGGGGTAGTGTAAAGTGTGTTAATGTAATTTAGAAGGTAGATAGGATGAAGGATCTCCTCGCACCATCTACATCCACTCACCTGAGGTGACGGTACCTCCACACCATGCCAGGTTGGTTTGATTATGTTTATTGTGCAAATGTTTGGAATGTGAGACGCATCATGACGTGGGTGTGACATTGTGCTTTGTGTTCCATCTCTTCCTCCTTATGAGGATTGATGATGAATTGGGTGATGGCAAATTTTGGATTAGTGGGAGTGAAGACGAATTTGGTATTAAGAGAGATATGGGGAAGACGAGACAGATAGCGACGGATTTGTAAGGTGTAGTGTAATGTGTAGGTTTTCGTAAATACGGGGAGGGGCAAGGGGGGCAGTGTAGGTCACATGTGGGGGGCGTACGTAGGGACGAACCTTTCTCAGCTCGCTCCCATGCACCCCTCATTCTGCATTGCCTTGTTTTGATGTGTACCCTTGCACCCTGACCCATTACTCACCTGTCTTCTGTCTCCCTGTCTCCCACCCGAGGACCGTGCGCTCTGGGCACTGGGGGGGAGGATGTGCCGGCGCTGCATTTGTGTACCCGCACTTCCGCTGCCTGCTGCCTGGACCGGTACACCTATGGACCACACGATCTGTGTGGCCACCCACGTATTGACCACGGGTTTTGTGGCCAAGCACCACCCACTTATGGACCCCATGGGATGGGGTCTGGCATCTTTGCTGCCAGCATGCTGGCTTGCGGACCTCGGGAGGGGGCACCTAAGCCTAACAGGTGGAGCACCCTGTAGTCGGCCCCTGTTGGCCATAAATAAAAAAGGTGGACACTTTTGTGCCCTTTCTGTGCTTTCTCCCCTTAGTCCTAAATAGGCCGCACGCCAGGAAGTCCAGCCAAGTAAGAAGACAGAAGATCGCCATCGGCAGACCATCGGAGCACGGTGGACCATCGGCCGTGCTGACACCACCAGTGACATTTGAACTTTGTTTGAAATAACTGTGCACTGGATCGTGCTAACTGCATGGCTGTATTTTGGGTGTGGTGCTTTATTGGTGCTTATGGTGCTTTTATCGGTGCTCTGAGGTTGCGCTGCATATCAATGCGTGCCTCAGAGCACCCGTGGGTTGGTGTATCGGTGCAGTGCAATGCATGCCTTTCCTCTCCTTTTCAAAAACAACATCTGCATTTTGTTTCCCAAAAGAACAGGTCCTGGGTTAGTGTTGTAAATACCAAATAGTGTAGTCTCTTGTAAATAAGCTCCCCACCGTAAATGTGTAGTTTGAAATTAATTCCGCAATTCGGTTAGTTTGTGGGTGTAAGTCTGTTAGACAGAATGCAATGTGGCAGGGGGACATATTTAATTCCCTGGTAAAACTGTCGCACTCAGGGTCAGTGTAATATCAGAGGGTTTTACATCTACGTGCCACACTAAAAGTAAAGTTGTCGGGCCAGGGATGGCCCTGGGAAAGAGAAGGGTGCAGTGTTACCGATTTGGGAACCCCCCCCCCCCCCTCACTTGTAAATATCCCCCTTTGTAATATTATCTCCTTTTATTAATTATTAAATATCGCACCCGAGGCCATCGCAACACGCAGCCAATCTTAGAATCATCTTGCTAATTATTTCCTATTCTATGTTTAATTAAGGCTCTGTATCCACTAGATTGACACCATGTTGCATTAACAAATAAGGATAGCTCCCCTTCAATAACGCCATACCCCAGCAAACTCTCTCTGCAAACAGCTCAACAAGCGTGGGGTGCGCGCCCTCTCACTGGCCTTGGTGCTCTGCATTGGACAAGAAGGCGGGGTCGCCGAGAAGAGGCGTGGCCGTGGCTCACCACAAGGGCGGAGCTGTTCAGCCCCGTTACCAAATAAGGCTACAAACAGAGCACGTGGGTGGGACCCAAACGGCCGAGGGCGTGTCACGACCCCGCTTCATATATGCGTTCGAGGATCGCGCATAAAGAGATGGGAGGAGACGAGCCGTTGAGACCAGCAGAGGTGTGAGTGCACAGCACAAGAGGGTTGCCTGACGCGAGAGATCGTGCCTTGCCTGAGAGGAAATCCCATCTTTACTGAGAGCGCGAGAGGGTTGTGGCGTCGACGCAACCACGTTGGTTCCAGCGGTTGTCGGGTTCGCTTTAAACCACGACGCGAGGTCGGAACGGAACCTCGACGGCTGAACGAGCCGAACCCGCCGCCTTTGCCAGCTGAACGGACCTTCTCCTGCCATTCCTGTCATCATCCCCGTGTGAGTCTGTGTTTGTTCTGTCCTGGGTATAAGTAAGACTGTATAGATAAGGTTGCCCTGTGTTCTTTTTACATCCATCTGTCTTTGTACAGCTTTGATCTTTCTTTTCCTCTGGTGGTTGTTATAATAAATGTGTGCTCTTTCTCCAAGCTTTGGTTTCGTCTTCCTCCAGTTGCCTTAGTCTTTTCTTTCCATTGGTCTCCGTGGCACGATTAAAACCGCTATAATCGGGTTAGTAATTGTTAACGGCCTGGGTCGTGACTCGCTTCGCTCGGCGTATCCATTACCGTCGCGAATCGGGCGGGGCTGTCTCCTCGCTGGTTGGGAGGTCACGGTAAGCAGGTATTCGGGGGGTCTTTTTTTTGGAGTCTCTGGCCCGATTACCCTGGTCGTGGCTGACCACCAGTGACGTCACAGACCCCCAGGATCGGCGACGGCCAGTATAACGGACAAGGGGTTTACCCCACCTGCTAACGGGAGAGCCGTCGTCCCAGATCTGTAACAATATATATATATATATATATATATATATATATATATATATATATATATATATATATGCAGACTTGGCATTTAATATGGAATATTTTTTTTGTGGGGGTGAACTTACTTTTCAAGATGTCTTCGAACCAAAAGTTCATTGGAATTATGTTGAAATTATTCTAGATTTTGTTAATGTGATCTTTAAAAGAAACAAAAACCACATTTGACATTTCGAAACAAATAAATTGATCCTTGAAAGTGATGTAAACTGATATCGAACTCAATTCATGGACAGTACTGTGTTAAGCTTCTCTACGTTTTCCAGAAGTATCTCTTTATTTTGCACATTAGCCAAAAAATGTTTTAACAAAAACAAAAGTTAAATTACGACTGGGATTACGGACAGTAAAATTACAGTTCAGTACTTCGTGTAACCCCCACGAGCATTCAGGAGAGCACGTACACGTTGAGGCATGCTGTTCATGAGATTTGCCAAGGTTTGGACAGGAATCGCTTGCCATGCAGTGACAATAGCCTGCTGCAATTCACGCACAGAGGTCGGCTGCTGGTCCAAGTGGTCGATTTGACGCGTTAATTCTGCCCACAAGTTCTCTATCGGATTCATATAGGGGGACATGGCAGGCCACTCCATATGCTCTACACCACGGTCAGCAAGAAAGTGTTGGATTATGCGAGCACAATGAGGCCGTGCATTGTCATCTTGGAAGACAAAGTTTCCTCGAAAGGCTGCACGAGCAAATGGAAGGAATGTTTCTTCCAGAATGGCCCTGTACTTGAACTGGTTCAGGTTTCCATTCAGAACAACCAGGTCAGTTTTGCCCCCTGCATGAAAAGCAGCCCAAACGGTCATCCCACCACCTCCAGCTTGGACTCTTGGCACGATACAATCTTTGTTGTAGGCTTCATGTACTTGTCTGCGCACTCGGATGCGGCCATCTTGACGATAGACCAGAAATCTAGACTCGTCACTGAAGGTCATGTGATTCCAGTGTCCTGGCTGCCATTGACGGTGCTCTCTGGCCCACTGCAATCGGCGGTGGCAGTGTTGTCTGGTCAGGCGTGGCTTTCTCAGGGGACGCCTGGCACGATAGCCTGCTTGAACCAGTCGTTGGTTGACTAGCCTTCTTTATACAGGCACATTTGTCAGTTGCTGCTACTCAGCCCTAGGCCGATTAGCTGACTTGGTACGGCCATTGCGGACTAACCGGTGCAGCTGGCGATCATCCCTCCTTGTGGTTTTGCGGGGACGTCCTGGCCTCGGTATTGGAGTAGGGACACCCCTCTGAGCATTTCGTTTCAGGATCTTTGACACCTGACCTTGAGTGATGCCATACTGCCGAACAATAGCACGCTGTTTCATGCCGGAATTTCGTAAAGCCACCACTCCATGACAAACAGCATTGTCGAGTTGACGGACCATCTCCAGAGGAAGCGGCAATAACTTTTGTAGACGTGCAGCAGTTGTTTTCCACGAATACAGAACGCAAAAACCCTTATATACCCGATAGTGAGGCCAATCGTCAAATGTACCTTTCCGTACATTTTGTCACACCACATGTGATATAATCCTGTTATTGAATTCTTGCTGTGACAGACAATCAGTGACATGGTTATTTTAACAAAGAAATCACCGAAGCGTAAAAGAAACTCACCAGATTGATATACTGAGTTCAGAAAGTAAACCCAAGTCAAGAAAAAAAAAAAATTCCATATTAAATGCCAAGTCTCCATGCATGGCTTGCGGACTTCCTCTCTGGTCGTAGTCAACATGTGGCCCTGAATGGATTTCTCTCATCTCCCCTTCCTGTTCCGGCTGGAGTTCCCCAAGGCAGTGTGCTGGGTCCTGTGCTTTTTCTGGTCTTTATCAATGATCTCTCCGACTCTCTGGAAAATCCTCTCTATCTCTTTGCTGATGACTCCACTCTCTGCCGCTCCATTCCTCTTCCCTCAGATCGGCAGTCTGCAGCCTCCTCACTCTCTGAAGACCTGGACAAAATCACAGACTGGTCAAACAAGTGGAACATGTCTTTCAATCCTGACAAATCTCACACTCTTACTATGTCTCTCCGAAAAGATCGACTGGACAACCCTCCCATCTACTTTCTCAACAATCCTCTCCAAGAAGTTCTGTCGCTCAAGCTTTTGGGTCTCACTATCTGCCATGATCTTTCTTGGGAAAACCACATTTCCAAGCTGGCCTCCAAAGCCAGTCGCCGACTGGGCATCCTCTGTCGTGCGAAGTCCTTCCTAGGCACACCTGAGCTCCTCACCACATACAATAGTCTAGTAGGAAGACTAGGTCCCCCTGCACCCCCCGGAGATATACTTCTAATCAGTGTTTCTAGATTGGAAAAAATGTGTAGAAAATGACTAGCTATGGCCCCAAGCTGAAAACATGTCCCACATACCATTTTTATGCAAATTACTGCTGCAAATTTTATGCAAAATTATGCAAATTTTATGCAAATTTTTGATGAGGAGTAGAGTTGAGAGGTCTTTGAGGGCTTCATCGAGGTGCTCTCGGTTGCAAGACTGGGTCATTCTGAGAAGCACAGCAGGGTCAGAGATCATGATGTTCTCCTCCTCAGTGAATCTCTCCATCAACAGCCTCTCCATTGCCTCACACACTGTTTTGAGGCAAAAGAGGGACTTTGCGTAGGCCTTTCCACTGAGAACACCTTTGAGAGATCCACTTGTTACTAGTTGTGCCTCAAAGAGAATCTCTGCATATCCAGAACCACGCATCTTGTGTCCAGTGAGCATCCCGATGTAGTTCATGGATGTGTGGAAGGGTCCAATCGTTACTACATGACTAGCAAATTCATTTGGCCAGCGCCAGATGATGGGAAGGGCTTTCATGCAGACACCCAGATCAAATGTATTCAGGACCCATCTCTGACCCACCTCAGCAGTTGCTGCCTCGGAACGCTTCAGTAGCTCACGAACAACTGCGTTGTCTGTGATCGGTTGGTGGATAGGCGTGCAGTAGTCGACTGTTGATTTGCTGGGTGGGGGAGAACCAGTTGCAGAGGTGAAACCCCCTAGCCCAGGCACAGGCTGCAGGCCATTGCCATGCCATGCAGGCACCAGGCACAGACCGATCACAGACAACACAGTTGTTCGTGAGCTACTGAAGCGTTCCGAGGCAGCAACTGCTGAGGTGGGTCAGAGATGGGTCCTGAATACATTTGATCTGGGTGTCTGCATGAAAGCCCTTCCCATCATCTGGCGCTGGCCAAATGAATTTGCTAGTCATGTAGTAACGATTGGACCCTTCCACACATCCATGAACTACATCGGGATGCTCACTGGACACAAGATGCGTGGTTCTGGATATGCAGAGATTCTCTTTGAGGCACAACTAGTAACAAGTGGATCTCTCAAAGGTGTTCTCAGTGGAAAGGCCTACGCAAAGTCCCTCTTTTGCCTCAAAACAGTGTGTGAGGCAATGGAGAGGCTGTTGATGGAGAGATTCACTGAGGAGGAGAACATCATGATCTCTGACCCTGCTGTGCTTCTCAGAATGACCCAGTCTTGCAACCGAGAGCACCTCGATGAAGCCCTCAAAGACCCCTCAACTCTACTCCTCATCAAAAATTTGCATAAAATTTGCATAATTTTGCATAAAATTTGCAGCAGTAATTTGCATAAAAATGGTATGTGGGACATTTTTTCAGCTTGGGGCCATAGCTAGTCATTTTCTACACATTTTTTCCAATCTAGAAACACTGATTAGAAGTATATCTCCGGGGGGTGCAGGGGGACCTAGTCTTCCTACTAGACTACAAGGCTTTCATCCGCAGCTCAATGGAATACTGTTCTCCCCTATGGGTTGGTGCTCCTGCCTCACACCTAGCTCGGCTTCACGCTCTTGAATCCAAAGCTTTCAGAATCATTGGAATCTCCCGCGATGAAGCTATCTCTGAGGGCCTTTCACTCACTCTCCGCAGGCAGGTAGGTGGTCTTTCTGTCTTCTACCGACTCCTCTCCGGCCTTGCTCCCCCAGCTCTCTCTGTGCTCTGTCCCCCAAATATTCCTACAGGTCGCACAGGATCTGCCAGCAACCCTCTGATGGTTAAACTGCCGAAATATCGGCTCTCTGCTCACCTTCACTCTTTCATTCCTCTTTTCCCCCGCCTCTGGAACAAACTCCCACACTCCCTTCAATCCCACTCCTCCCTCCAGGTCTTTAAAACAGCTGTTCACCACCATCTCTTATCTTCCCCCATCCAAAACCTTGATCTTTTCTACCCCCACTAATTCACCCCAGATCCATCTTGTTTGAAATTCCAACTTCTTTCCTGGAAGTCCTGGCAGTGTCCATATGTTTTATACCTCTCCCACCCCCCCCCTTCCCATGCCTCCCCCCAAAGCCCTCTCCCTCCCACAGATCCCTCGATGTCTCCATGTCTCTCGGTCCCTGCTCTCAAATGTTGTGTTTGTGTCCTTCCCCCTCTCTCCCCATCTTGTCTACCGCTCCCGATGTTATTTGGTTTATGAGTCGGTTTGTCTGTTTGTCTTTCTGTGTGATTAATGTTCGCTCTTTCACGAGCCTCGATCTTGTATACAAAAAAAAAAAAAGAAAAAAAAAGTCTATATATATTGTAAGCACATTGTAAGCAATAACGAACCGTGCTTCATATGTTATATACATAATAAATAGAAGCTTTATGATAATAGGCAACCATCACCGACCTCCTGCTCAACATCGATTGAGGTTTGTTTGATTTTATGGACGCATTCACAGGTTTACGTAAGTTTTCATTAATGTTTTTATTTCACAGTTTACAGTCATATAAATTACAATTTACAAATGTGAGATATTGATTGAGGCTTTTTGATTTTTTTACGGATGCATTTACATAAATTTTCATATACGGATGCTTTCCAACGGTTCTGTGATTTTTCCCGGTGGAGCTGCTTCAATGTCCGATGGCATGCAAAATTTCAACTTTTACGCCACCCGGAAGGTACCCGGAAGGAAGGTAACATCCACCAACTAATACTAAACAGTTGGGATATGTTGAATGACAACCATTCAAGCGAATGAGCACTTTGCAATGTGACAACCTGCCTGTGGAAAAACAATCTGACGATTTATAGCTGGGCCAAGAACAGAATTCCGAATACATATCTCAATGGCAGGTGAGATACCGCTGCGCCATCCTTTCAAACAATAATTGTAAAAAAAAAAAAGTGTTCACACCAGTGCTGGTAATGCCAAAATAAGGGCAATACAAACCGGTAAAATAAAGAAATATTGCATCACATATAATAACATGTTTTTATTCAACTTTTATTGATATAATCCCAGAAGTTGTAAATCAAATTGCCAAGATACGTGGCCTGTTCAAAAAGTTTGACAAACAAGATAAGTTCAAGACTTGCTGAAAAAGTACAAATCAGAATGTATATAAACATATATACACAAAGAATTAAGTTAAGCACCCCTACACAAAGAATTAAGTTAAGCACCCCCTAATATATAGTCTTTGTGTATATGTATACATTGGCATATATTCTAAGGTATGTGAGATCAAATAATGATTGGTATGACATTAGCAAGTATCCATTGATGAAATGCAGATGAGTGCACGCATCTGTGACGCCCATCGCTCGTGCAGCACGTGTTATCATCCACGTGGTCGTGATTTTCTGTAAATGCACTATCATCACGGGTTATTGCAAGTCACGCCTGAGCTCGTGTGGGGGTTACATGGTCATTGTCTCGTAATGGTGGCTCGTAGACGGTTGTCGGACGGAGAAAGATGGCGGATAATAGGCATGATCGAGTCCGGAATGTCCAGAAAAGCTGTAGCTCGAACGTTTGGTTACCACCATTCGGTGATCAGTCGGTTGGTGCAGAAACACCAGGAAACGGATGCGGTGAAGGACCGCCCAAGGTCTGGAAGACCTCGCGTGACAACAGTCCGCCAAGATAGAGCGCTTGTGAGACTGGTGCGACGATATCCCTTCGCCTCGAGCCATTTCCTGAAGGACAACTGGCTGCCCAACAGAAGGCTATGTCACCGTACCGTGAGGAACCGCCTGAAATCGGCCGGTTTAAGGTCAAGACGAGTGATCAAGCGTCCAAGGCTACTCGAACGACATCAGAGGGAGCGTTTGGCATGGTGCCTAGCGCGACGTGGATGGAACATCCGGTCTTGGAGGCGAGTTCATTGGTCGGATGAAAGCCGGTTCTTGCTGTACGTGACAGATGGGCGTGTTCGGGTGTGGCGCCACAAAAACACCGCGTATGCACCTAAAAACATTCAACCAACGGTACCCTTTGGTGGTGGCTCGATTATGGTCTGGGGATGCTTCTCCCATGACTGTAAATTGGACCTGATAACTGTGCGAGGTAACCTCAACGGAGAGCGATATGCCGAGGAAATCCTGAATACCACCGTAATCCCGCACTTCGATGACCACACCCTCGCCAGCAGACCCATCTTCATGGATGACAACGCCAGGCCTCACCGTGCGAGACGCGTCCGAGCCTTGCTGGAGCAAGGTGCTGTGACAACCATCCCCTGGCCTGCGTACAGTCCTGACCTGAACCCCCTCGAGCACGTTTGGGACATGTTGGGACGACAAATTGCGAAGATGGTCCCTCCAATAGCCAATCTGGATGAATTGGAACGTGCATTACATCGGGAATGGAACAGCCTGCCACAGCAACGCATACGACAGCTTACAGGGTCTATGAGACGTAGGGTTGAGTCAGTGATCCGATCACGTGGGTCCTACACACGTTATTGACGCAAAGATCGCTAGAGGTCTTCTCAGAACAATGACTGTATGTTAGAAAACATAAACGTCATCCACACTGTCCGTGATGGACCTATAGCTCCATACTTAAATTGAGGTGAAAATATGCCTGAAATTCCCAAAAAATTTCACCTTAAATTATTCAGAATAAAATATTGAAAACGGCATGATTGTTCTGTTTTTATGTGACCATAATATCACTTCTCCAGAAAATATAGCAATATCATGGGTATATTACACTGTTTTGACAACAACAAACTTGTAATGTGCGAGGTTGTAAAGAAACGGGGGGGGTGCTTAACTTAATTCTTTGTGTATATATATATATATTTCTTCATATAAACAGGAATTAAATTCCTGCATGGGGCTAAGAGTGAAAAACTCTGACTCAACACGGGACTACGAACCAAGGACCACCATCGCTTCTGCAGCAACAGCCCACTGCGCTATTGAGCCAGCCAAAATCTCCTCAGAATTTTCCACACTTAACACTGTGAGCTTTATAATGGCCAATGTCTTGCCCCAGATGTGAGCATAAGTATATGTATGCGTATGTATGTGTATGCAAGTATATGCAGAAGTGCATTGGAGATTAACTCATCTACAATTTTTATATAAACAGAAGTAGTAAATCAAATTGCCAAGATACAGTGGCCTGTTCAAAACGTTTGACAAACAAGATACGTTCAAGACTTGCTGAAAAAGTACAAATCGGTATATATATTGTTGTGAATTTGAGAATTGTTGTAAAATATCACCCTGTGTAAGTGTCATGATTGTTGTAAATACCTCCTTTAAGAACCAAGATCAATGGTAGTTAATTCACCGCATACACCTAGCAAATTTTAGAACCTCTAAATAGTTATTCCCTTATTCTATGTTAGTTAAAGGCTGTGTCTTCCATTAGTTGACACTCCATTGCACCGAATCAAATAAGAATAGCTCCCCTTCAATAATTACATTTCCCAGCCAAACTCTCCATCTCTGGGTAAAGCAGTTTCATAAGCGTGGGGTGCGCGCCCTCTCATTTCGCTGCTATAGTGAATATGTGCTCCGTGCTCTGTTTGAACAGGAGGGGCGGGGTCGCCGGAAAGAGGCAAGCCCAGGGCGTGCCACGAGGGGCGGGGCTGTTCAGCCCCATGCCCAAATAAGGAAACAAGCCCGTGGCTCGCCACGAGGGGCGCGCCGTCCGGCGCCATGCCCAAATAAGGAGACAAGCCCGGGGCATTGCCAAGTAAGGTCATGAAACAGAGCACGGGGGAGGGTGGGACCGAAACCGACGAGGGCGTGTCACACCCGCGCTGAAGGTATGAGACAAGCATGCGACGATTGCGCAAGAGAGATACAGCAAGAGAGACAAAGAAGGTGGTGCCAAAAAGAAGATTTGAGGGAGAGAGACGCGTCAGACGATTGAGAGAGGCCCGGAGCAGATGACAAAAGAGCCCGAGGCGTGTCGAGGAAAGACGAGATACGTGTGCTGCCGCTGCCCTGCTCGCTCCTAGCCCGGAGAGGACCTGCTTGCTGTGCGCCCTGCTCAACCTTCCAGGCTTTGTGGTCCTGCCTGAACCTTCTGATCCCTCCAGCCAATCCACTCTGCAATTTCCCCATTTGTGTACGTGAGTTTGTTCTGTGTGTCTTGTCCCTGGGTATAAGTTAAGCCTGTATAGATAAGTTAGAAATTGCTCTGTGTCCTTCTGATCCTTCCATTTCCCTGTAAATTACATTTCTTTTCTTCCCTGCTTTGGTGGTGTGTAAATAATAATAAATCCTGTTCTTACTACCTTGCCTTCTTTCGTTCACATCCGTTTGTCTTTGTCTTTTCCATCATTGAATACCTGTGGCACGATTTGGCCAACGTTTAGGATCGGGTTTAGTGAATGCTAATGACTCGAACTTCGGGTTGCTAAAAAACCGCTCGGCAACTAGAACATCTAAAACCGGGGTTCGAGCGGTACTTGCCTCCCTGTTCTGTGGCGGTACGGATAAAGGTATTCGGGATAAACCCTGGACCCATAACCCTGATCCGTTCCATCCTGCGGGAGAGCGTTACAAGTGCCAGGAGCGGAGACGGTCAGCTTAACAAGACAAGGGACTAACCACCTCTTGCTAAGGGGGAAGAGCCGCACTCCGTTTCCGTAACAATATATATATATATATATATATATATATATATATATATATATATATATATATATATATATATATATATATATATATATAATATATATATATATATATATATATATACATACATACAAAATACATTGATATATTTTCTTCCAAATTATATTAACTTACATCTTGAAGAATAAAAAATAAAAACTTTGTCCTATCTTGGACTATTGTGAGTATTTTGTTTGAACAACCTTTTCAAAGCCAACTCATAACAAGTGATTTTTTTTGAAGGAGCATAACACGCTACACACACTTTTTTCATTAATCTTTCTCACAATTATAACTAAAAAGCATCTGAAAATGCCAAGCCCATCCGCATCCACTTTGTATTCAGCCGTCTTCTTCTTTAGTATGCTAAACATAATGAAAACAGCTAAAAATATACATATACAAAATGAAAATTGACGATTTCATGCAATATTGATATTTGATCTTTTGATCTAAAAAAATAAAAATCGGCGTCTAGCTTTTGATCGGTGAACCAATTCAGTGACCCAATATGGAAATTCTTAAATTTTGATGAAAATTTTATGTGATGCTGACCTTTGATCTTTTGACCAAAAATTGTTAATTTGACTTCTCCATATTCTCATAATATATCTTATTTGAATATTTCATGACATATCTCCAATGGTAATTTGAAATTTCAGGTCAATTTGATGAAAATTGATGATTTTTATGTGATGCTGAAATTTGATCTTTTGACAAAATCATTAATTTGACTTCTCCATAATCTTACAATAAACCTTTGTTGAATAATGTCCTGTCCGTGCCGATAAACTCCGAGGCATTCAGTCAAAAATTGCGGTGTTCTTTACATGCGAGGGAAAGGAGAATGACGAACTTACCTGGATGGTTTCCACCAGACGTCTTCGCACCAGCGACAATCAACTCAAACCGACATGGATTCAAATGTACAAAAATACCGGCTTTATTGAAGAAATGTCAGTAACCAAATAATGCATGACAAAACTAAAATTCCTAAATGGAGCGCCCCCATACAGACTCGTATACAGACAATGGGAACAATAAAAGTGAAAATAAAAATGCGTAATTGTGACTTAGCTCTGGTCCCCTTGATCATCCAGGATCGTCACAGGCTTTCTGTTCTCACGTGGAAAAAAACCACAGGCCCAGGACACGCAGTTTGTGCGTAAAAAACAGGCCTCTGTGTGCAGTCCACTCTCTCCTGGTTCCATCCGCAAAGTGAGGAGGCCAGGCCCATTCGGTCACTCCAGCCGTGCTCGTCCTCCCGATCGTCGAGACCTGCAATGTCCCTGGT
This sequence comes from Myxine glutinosa, assembly GCF_964187855.1. Classification (NCBI taxonomy): domain Eukaryota; kingdom Metazoa; phylum Chordata; class Myxini; order Myxiniformes; family Myxinidae; genus Myxine; species Myxine glutinosa. The sequence continues at coordinate 31,268,002 of NC_136269.1, read as the reverse complement.
GCAAGAGCTTATCGGCGACCGTTCACTTCCAGATCCAGAAACCGAGAGAGAAAATGTCGGCCATCCATCCTCCTTTGTACTCAAGGCTCTGACGTCATCCGACGCCGCCCGTGTTTGCTCCAACCAGCGAATCCCTCTCTTCGTTGCTCGACAATCCTAAACAAACACTGCTCTCCGGGCGTGGCCTCACAGACCTGCCTGTTCTTGTGATCACTCATCGGTGGTATCAGCGGTGGTTGAATGTCCTGTTTCCGGTTATTGTACACCGCACCTTTCCTATGCCATCTCCAGGCATTGCAAATCGTCATTGCCGGGCACCGAAGGGGGCTCGGCAGTGATGCACGCTGAAAGGGAGTACTCAGTTTTCACTCTGGTTGTTTTCTTGTTTTCTTGTTTTCTTGTTTGTTTGTTTGTTTGTTTGTTTGTCCAGGCGATATCTCAGCCATCCTTTGAGCTGGGAAGCTAAAATTTCGGCACAATAGTGAGCAAGTCCTTTGTCAAAAACAGTATTTTTTGTTTTTTGATTAATCAATTAATTGAGGAGTTATTTAATTATTAGCGATTAATTAAGTACTTATTTAATTAATCAAATTTCCTTTCTCTTCTGACCATTAACTCAGGCACCTTTTGAGTTAGGAAGCTGATATTTTAACATGCCAATGACCAGGTGATTTGGCTGCAAAGGCTATTTTTTATTTATTAATTAATCAATTAATCAATTAATCGATTAATTATTTAATTATTTGATTAATGACTAAAAAATATTTGTTTTTAAGTTACAGATTCTGATGAAATGGTGGTGGTTTATGTGTTCTTTGACCGAATTGATTAATAATTTAATTTTTTAATGATTCTTATTTATTTATTTTCATTATTAATCATTTATTTATTTTCTTTCTCATTTGGCCAATATCTCACGCACCTTTTGAGCTCGGAAGCTAATATTTGGACATGAGTGACCAAGTGATGTGGCTATCAAGGATATTTTTGATTTATTGATGAATCAATTAATCAATTAATCGATAAATTATTTAATTATTCGATTAATTACTAAAAAAAAAATATTATTTTTCAGTTACAGATTCTGATGAAATGGTGGTGGTTTATGTGTTCTGTGACCGAATTGATTAGTAATTTAATTTTTTAATGATTATTATTTATTTATTTTCATTATTAATCATTTACTTATTTTCTTTCTCATTTGGCCAATATCTCAGGCACCTTTTGAGCGGGGAAGCTAATATTTGGACATGACAGTGACCAAGTGACGTGGCTATCAAATTTTTGATTTATTGATTAATCATTTAATCGATTAATTATTTATTGATTAACGATTAATTATTTATTGATTAATCAATTAATTCTTTAATTTTTTATTAATGACTTATTTAATTAAATTTCTAAAAGATACATCTTCGGATGAAGCACTCGTGGTTTAGTTATGCTATTAGCCAATTGATTAAGAAAATATTTTGTGATAATCTTTTATTGATTTTAATTATACAATTAATCAATCAATTAGTGTACACCTCTCCCTCCCAATGCAGCCTCTATGAGCTGCACTGTGGTATTGCCGGGCGCCGGAGGCGCCCCGGCAATGCCACGCTGTAGGATATTTAATTATTTGGCATGGGGGCGGTGTACTTTGAATTTATCTGTACTTGGTTTTATTTAGTGTTATTAATGCACGATTGCTTGGCTTTGTGTGCGTGTGTGCTGCATTGTCATAAAGAACAGAGGGGAAATAACAGAGGCAATTACATACAGGGGATTTACCATTAATCCCTTACTAATTAACATAACCCCACTCCTCGTCATGGGAACAAAGATACGCTCTTACACGACATATGGTCTAAATGGATTCCCTACTTATGGCACATAGGGGTTCTTCTTGTTCATCGCGGCATACGGAGCATGGTAATATATACACTTCTACCTGTCTCTAAGGTAGAACTACCTACATAGAATTGCCTATCACCCGCAAACGTAACAATAATTAATGACAAATTTCAAATGGTGTATTGAAATTCCAGGTCAATTGGATGAAAATTAATGATTTTAGGTGATGCTGACCTTTGACCTTTTGATATTTTGACCAAATCATTAATTTCTCCTCTCCATATTCTCATAATAAAACTTTGTTGAAAATTTGATGACAAAAACTCAAATGGAAAAAGTTATGGCCCAGACACGGACACACATGGACACACACATGCACACAGACACACACACACACACACACACACACACACACACACACACACACACACACACATACACACACACACACACACACACACACACACACACGTGATTGCAAAACCACGTCTCCCAATGTGTGGGGGACGGGCTAACTAGAGAGTTCATATTCTAACCTAACTATACACATTCTACCTCACTATCTATAGCAATCAATACACACATGCATTATCTTGCACATTACACATACATTCGCAAGTTGTCCATGCCCGGATTCTAAGCGGGTTCGGGATAGGTGGCAAAAATGAAAATGGTGTCTTGTGTCATTAAGCCGGCAAGCTGGGAGAAACCAAATCACATTTATTGCCACATCTGATGCAATTCGAATGCTCTAACGGCGGTGAGGTGCTTCATTTGAAACTTTGGTCGATATATGTAGCCTTTTGATGCCTATGGTCTGTAATCAAAGTTTGTATTGGTGTCAAAGCCAGTGACCAATTTCAAATTAATAGTAGGATTACCCATCATGCCCATTTTGCCTTTAGCACTGATTCGAGCTGTTATTCCAATAGAAAACGATCATTTTATCGGATTTAGTACGTGCTTTATTGCACTACATACTGTAGTAACCACTGAAAATATACTTGTTCCAATGCTTCATCAATATATAATAAACAGTACAGTAGATTTTCACTTAAACACAAACACAAACGTTCTTCCAAAACCAGGTAATTGTATGATGGTGTGGAACACCTGCACACAGCACATGCACCGGCATCTTCCAAAGATTAATTACATAACAAAAAATAAAAACAATGAAAGAAAGAAAAAAAACGTCTCAACTTTAAGGCTCGATTTCTATTTTCAATTTGAAGCAGCTTGTTTAGAGTTTGATCGATGGGTAAATTATTTCACAGCGGAACTTAAAACTTTCTTCTTATGATAATTCCTCGGACTGCAACCATTTATCTTCACAATACAATTATACACTATGAGTTTGGCCAGGTTTGATGTCTGGTGGTGTATGGAGGACACAGAATGAGAAAAATTGTGTAGGATTCAAAATCAAGTGTACGCTGCACAGCATATTCAGTAAAGAGCGTGATGATTGTAAGAGGAGAAAAATGATGAAAGTGCAATAAGTTGGTTATGCTTGGAGCGACAGACATAAGTGGTCCAGACTTCACTCCTCAGACCTTAATTAGTGCAATTGGTCAAAAAAACGAGTCCACTGATGGAGTCAGGCAACAAGCTCAATCGGTTAGACGCAGCAACTCTCCAACAGACAAGTCCATCGATGAGTCAATGAGTCCATAAATTTAGACAACTAGTCCACTTGTCCCAGTGACTACTAGATAAGGCCTCTTAAAGAGAACTCATTGTAGCTGCAGTTGCTCTGCCAAATGTCGTCATAGCTGGCTTGACGTCACACTCTCACGAATTCCATGTAAGCACGTGCTCACCATTCCTTGCATTTCCTAATTGCAGAATGGACGTGAATGCAACTTTCATATAATCAGTGAGTATTCGAAGCTACGAAATGGTGGATGTAGAAGTTAATTATATTCCAAGCGAGTAATGGCAGACCCGCTGAACAGCAATCAAATCGAGTGCGAATTGCAAATGACAGTTGGATGTTTCTCGAAGAGTTTGACAAGTAAATAGCAGACCACAATACGATGGAAAAAGGAAGGTAATTTAAGGAATGGAAAAGGAATTGGGCGATCACGTGATCGACGGCCCGCGGTAAAAAAAAATTTATATATTATGACGGGGGTTTTTGTATATCAAAGCTTGTACGTAACCTTGACAGGCAATCATCACAATTCTGCGCAGTCAATCGACAGTAAATTTTAACAGGCTTGATGTTTCTATTCACCAGAAGTTCCATAATTATTGTCCGTTCCACCATCTTTATTAGCCCATTCGCCGCCATCTTGATTTCCAGCACGGGCACGACGCATGGTTGAGGATATTGATTAACAGCATCATAAAGACAAATCTTCTCGAAATAGTCTTAATCTACACCTTTTATGAACGTAACCCAGGTCAGATTTCAAGAGAGCACCCTCAGAGCTACACAATCGATAGCTTTACGTAAATCATAAATGAACAAATTTGGTGAATAGAGAACGTTACAAAAGAAACGACGAATACGCCAATCAACACTCACATACACAAATCACATAAAGAACATATCCTGAGATGCTCAAGTTCACATTTGGAGAGTTTAGGATTTCTTTGTCGACCGCTTCTATTGCTCTTCTATATACTCTACGCAGCAATGCTCACGCAGAGCGGGTTTCCCAAAGGATGAGAACCTGCTTCGAGAAACGAGCGGAACACACTGGAAGTGGACAATGTGAAAGCGGAGCTCCAGATATACATCCGTTTATCAGAAGAGAGGAAAGCCGTGTAACATTCACTTCCTGGGGAACAAAAAACTTCCGATTGATGCCAGGAAAGGAAATATGGAGAGTTTAGGATTTCTATTTGGAGAGCAAGACGGGATGCCATTTTCGAAATCTCTCCATTTCCTAAACTCCCTTTCTTGAGCAAACCACATTTCAAAACACCAGTCGATCCTAAAATTGTGATTACAGATGTAACTTTTTGGTAGACTTTATAACTGCGGTTATTATGACCTAGCACTAAAAAAATTTTTTTTAATCATTGTACACTAAATGCAACTGTCCTCTATTTAGGACAGTTGCATGGTGCAACTGCATGGTACAACAGTTGTATGGTGCAAACTGCATGGTGCAACAGTTGCATGGTGCAAACTGCATGGTGCAACAGTTGCATGGTGCAAACTGCCTGGTGCAAACTGCATGGTGCAAACAACAGACAGTTGCATGGTGCAACTGGACAGTTGCAGGTGCCTTGATGGCCACCCTACGTGTGGCGCTTTCACGGTCTGTTATATCAACACATAACTGTACAGGTACTGTATTTACATATGAGATTTGGGGCTGACAGGATGGCCTACTAAAGGTATGCTCTAAGCCTAAGGCCTAAGCTGTCTAGCCTGGGTTTGACTCCCGAAGCAGCTATAAACTGTCATTCTGGTGTTCCACAGGTATGGCGATTGATCAATGTGTGCGCATTCTTCAGATAGAAGTTAAACTACTGCCCCTGATGTTAACTCAGCCGAGGAATTCTTCCACAACTCAGGAATCCAAAACTTGCTCTGTTCCACTCTGTCTTTCTGTCTGTCTCTGTCTGTCTCTGTCTGTCTCTGTCTGTCTGTCTCTGTCTGTCTGTCTCTGTCTGTCTGTCTCTGTCTGTCTGTCTCTGTCTGTCTGTTTGTCTCTCTCTGTCTGTCTCTATCTGTCTGTCTCTCTCTGTCTCTGTCTCTCTGTCTGTCTCTCTCTTTCTCTCTCTTTCTCTCTCTCTCTGATTCATCCCATCTTGTCTTCAATTGTCCTACCCTTCTTCCAGCCCATGGTACACTGAATACTGTGGTGAGGCACTCGCTCTGAAACAACTTGAGCCTTCTCTTTCTGGAATGCTAATCCGACTGAAAGGAATCTCAGTGCATTCCAAAAAAATCCACAAGTGTGTGTTCACTCTCAGGAGAGCCACAAAACAATCTGTCCAACCTCAAGAATGAACTTTCAAACTTGTCTCCCTCCTCTAAAACCTGGTGGCACCTTAATAGTATGCTCCCCTTCCATTCCTTGCCTCTCTTCAAATGGCACCACAGGCGACCCCGCTCCTGAGAAGGCCAAATGCTTAAATTATGTTTGCGTCCAAATCATGTGTCCCCAACCCCTTGCTCTCGGTACCCATCCTTCCCTGTCATACATAACTGCTCCTACACTGTCTTTTTTACCTTCGCAAAAGCGGAAGGTTATGTTTTGATCGCTGTGTATTTATTTGTATGTCTGTGTGTGTGTGTGTATGTTATTCGCATAACTCAAAAAGTATTCAACCGAATTGCATGAAATTTGGTGGGATGATTGGTTATTATACGGGACACATTTGATTAGATTTTGGGAGCAATCGGGTCAAAGGTCAAGGTCAAGGTCACGAAAAGGTCAAAATCGTATTTTTGTTGTTCTGTTCCCTACACTCCCATGCCAAGTACAGAACAGTAGCTGCGGCGAAGGTATGCGCTCTACCGAGTGCCCGTTCTAGTTTACACCTGAGATGGTGCAGAATGTCTTTTTTTCAACACTTCACTCTAAATCTTGCTACTCGACCGGATGGCATCAGCTCACATGTCCAAAAACCTGCTCTTACAAATCCACTCTATGCCATTTTCATCCGTTCATCTGGCCAACGGCATCTTCCATCTGCTTGGAAATCTGCCAACAGCACCACATTATATAAAAAGGTACAAAAATCGATCCCCTTAACCACAGACAAATCAGTTAACTTCCAATCATCAGCAAGGTCATGGAATCCATAAATCAAAGTTGACATGAAATCATTCCTTTTCTCTAACAACCTCATCTGAAATCACTAATTTAGTTTCAGACCAGGTCACTTCTCTCCTTGGACATGTTGCTTCTACTCACCGAACAATGAATGAAGGCCCTCAATGTAAAACACGAGATAATGGCCGTATCTCAGGATATATCTCGTGGTATTGATACAGTCTGGCATTCCGCATTGCTCTCCAAACTCTCTGTCGATGGCATCCAAGACCAACTCCACACATGGTTTACTCACTTCCTCAAAGAAAAAAAAACCGACTTCCTGCTCTCGTAACCAACGTGTGGCATGCAAAGGACTCCTTTCGTCTCCGCTCCCTCTCAAGGCTGGAGTACCCCAAGGCAGTGTTCTGGGCCCAGTCCTATTCCTGATCTTCATCAATGATCTCTCTGACTCCCTGGAAAATCTTCTTTATCTATTTGCTGACAACTTCACCTTCTACCATGTCATGCCTCTTCAGACAGACAGGTTGTAGCCACTTTCCTCTTTTCAGACCAAAAACAATTACAAGGTGGTAAAACACTTGGAATATGTGTTTCAATCCTGGCAAAACTCACACTCTCACCAACTCTCTTTGAAACGACTGTCTGGCAAACCCTCGAATCTACATTCTTAACCATCCTCTTGGGGGCATTCAGTCATTTAAACTCCTGGGTCTCACTATCAGCCATTTTCTTTCTTGAGCAAACCACATTTCAAAGTTGGCCTCCAAAGACAGTCGCTGACGAGGCATCCTCTGTCCTACAACGTCCTTCCTTGGCACACCTGAACTCCAATCCACCTACAAGGCTTTCGTCTGAAGCTTGATGGAGTACTGCTCTCCCCTCTGGACTAGCTGCCCTTCTTCACACCTTGCTCATAGAAAACAAGGTCTTCAAGATTATTGGAATCTCCCGGGATGAAGCTGAGTCTATGGGCTTATCACTTCGCCATCACAGACAAGACCGTGGTCTTTGTCTTCTACCACCTCCTTTCTGTTCTTGCACCCTCTGCTCTTTCCATGCTTTCCCCTCCCTAGGTTTCTGCAGTGCTCACATGGTCCACCATCAACTCCCTTCTGGTTAAAACAGGATCATAGGTCACCGAGACTGGTTTGTTCCTCTTCTTCCCAAATGTGGAACCAACTTCCACATCCTCTTCAATCTCATTCTACCCTCCAGGTCTTTACGACAGCTGTTCACCACCATTGCAGATCGTTCCCAATTCAAAGCAATGATCTTTTCACCCTCGTTAATGATCAATGATCTTTTTACCCTCCTTCCAAAAAATAAATTAAAGATCCTGTGGTGTCCTTCATGAAGAGCAGTCAAGCTATCCCAAACTCCATGGCCAAATTATAAATTCTGGCCCTAACTACTGCTGGGAGGGCAATGGTAAATCACCCAGTATAACACTTGCCAATAAACTGCTTCAGTAGCAATGTTACTCTGTAACATAGTACAGTTTGTCAGAAGCAGAATGTGTATATGTATATACTGTATATATATACAGACTTGGCATTTAATATGGAATTTTTTTTTTTTCTTGACTTGGGTTTACTTTCTGAACTCGGTATATAAATCTGGTGAGTTTCTTTTACCCTTCGGTGATGTCTTTGTTGAAAGAACCATGTCACTGATTGTCTTTCGCAGCAAGAAGTCAATAACAGGATTATATCACAGGTGGCGTGACAAAATGTAAGGACAGGTACATTTGACGATTGGCTTCACAATCGGGTATATAAGGGTTGTTGTGTTCTGTATTAGTGGAAAACAACTGCTGCACGTCTACAAAAGTTATTGCCGCTTCCTCTGGAGATGGTCCGTCAACTTGACAATGCTGTTTGTCATGGAGTGGTGGCTTTACGAAATTCTGGCATGAAACAGCGTGCTATTGCTCAGCAGTATGGCATCACTCAAGGTCAGGTGTCAAAGATCCTGAAACGAAATGCTCAGAGGGGTGTCCCTACTCCAATACTGAGGCCAGGACGTCCACGCAGAACCACAAGGAGAGATGATCGCCAGCTGCACCGGTTAGTCTGCAATGGCTGTACCAAGTCAGCTAATCGGCTTAGGGCTGAGTGGCAGCAACTGACAAATGTGCCTGTATCCAGAAGGCTAGTCAACCAACGACTGGTTCAAGCAGGCTATCATGCCAGGCGTCCCCTGAGAAAGCCACGCCTGACCAGACAACACAGCCAGCGCCGATTGCAGTGGGCCAGAGAGCACCGTCAATGGCAGCCAGGACACTGGAATCACGTGACCTTCAGTGACGAGTCTAGATTTCTGGTCTATCGTCAAGATGGCCACGTCCGAGTGCGCAGACAAGTGCATGAAGCCCACAACGAAGATTGTATAGTGCCAAGAGTCCAAGCTGGAGGTGGTGGGGTGACCGTTTGGGCTGCTTTTCATGCAGGGGGCAAAACTGACCTGGTTGTTCTGAATGGAAACCTGAACCAGTTCAAGTACAGGATCATTCTGGAAGAAACATTGCTTCCATTTGCTCGTGCAGCCTTTCGAGGAAACTTTGTCTTCCAAGATGACAATGCATGGCCTCATCATGCTCGCATGATCCAACACTTTCTTGCTGACCGTGGTGTAGAGCATATGGAGTGGCCTGCCATGTCCCCGGATATGAATCCGATAGAGAACTTGTGGGCAGAATTAACGCGACAAATCGACAACTTGGACCAGCAGCCGACCTCTGTGCGTGAATTGCAGCAGACTATTGTCACTGCATGGCAAGCGATTCCTGTCCAAACCTTGGCAAATCTCGTGAACAGCATGCCTCGACGTGTACGTGCTCTCCTGAATGCTCGTGGGGGTTACACGAAGTACTGAACTGTAATTTTACTGTCCGTAATCCCAGTCATAATTTAGCTTTTGTTTTTGTTGAAATTTTTTTTGGCTAATGTGCAAAATAAAGAGATACTTCTGGAAAATATACAGAACTTTAACACAGTACTGTCCGTGAATTGAGTTCGATATCAGTTTACATCACTTTCAAGGATCAATTTATTTGCTTCGAAATGTCAAATGTGGTTTTTGTTTCTTTTAAAGGTCACATTAACAAAATCTAGAATAATTTCAACATAATTCCAATGAACTTTTGGTTCTAAATCAACTTGAAAAGTAAGCTCACCCCCACAAAAAAAATATTCCATATTAAATGCCAAGTCTGTATATATATAGTATATATATATATATATATATATATATATATATATATATATATATATATATATATATATATATATATATATATATATATATATATATAATTATTTATATATATATATATATATATATATATATATATATATATATATATATATATATAGATAGTGTTACAGACGTGGCTTGGATGTTATTTACCGAGCGGTTTTATGGTATGACCACGTCTGCACAAGTTACCCGATTGTGCCCGAACGTTGACTAGTCGCGCGATGCTGGCTCAATAAGAAAAAGAAGACACCCGGCTGGATTTCAATAACACAATACGACACCAGGGGTTCAGTTCTCAAGACCTCCGGAGGAGATTATATTCGTACGGAAAGGTCAGATTACAGGGGCTAGAGTTATAATCACAGAAAGACAGGCACTTAGACACACTCTTATATTAACCCCGGACAGACGACAGACAAACGGGACAAGGCTGACTCACACGGGGGTTGATGAAAAGGACAGCGGGTATCGATGGCTCAAGGTGCACTCTTGGCTCAAAGCAGGGTCCAGTACGGTCCGGTCCGGTCCAAAGATGCGGGGAGGTATCGTCGCGCTGGGGGTGGCGGTGGCTTCCCTCTCCAAGCTGAGGCGCATCTGACGTCACATCCGGCGCGGGGCCGCGTATATCCGGCGGGGAGTGACACGCCCTCGGCTCGTTAGCTCCGCCTCGTGGAATCGGCACGTTGCTTCTCATTGGGTGCGTGCGGGGGGTTTACCAGGCTCCGCCCTTGACGAGGAGCTGACAAGGAGCCCCTTCGTGGTAACCCCGTGGAGCGCATGGTCTATGGCGCTAATCGAGCCGGTGTGAGGACGCATCCTCCCCCGCTCCGCCGCCATCTCCTCTGTTGTTGTTGTAATTGTTGGGGAAGAAGATGGAAGGAGGTATGGGAAAGGTCCTAAACTCACTACTGATGCCATATAATCACATTCTGGTGCAACGAAGAGTCATAATTAATGGAAACGAGGCCTTAACTGACATAGATTAAGAATAACTAGGAAGATGTCCGAAAGTTGTCTACGTGTGGTGCGGTGGACCTGGGCACGACATTTAATGGGGGAATAAGGGGAAGGTCGGCTCTACTGATTGTTGTTTACATGCAATGGGACTAGGGAATGGGGGATTGGGGAAAGTTGGGGAGTATTGGAGAAAATAGGGGAATATTTACAAGCGGATATGGAGGCCAAATTCCATATTCGCAACATTGCACCCTTCTCTACCCTCGGGGCGTCCCGACCCGATAAATTTTTACCTACTTTAGTGTGGCACGCAATGTAGTTCCCTCTACTATTAACTCTACCCTGAGTGCGACAGTTTTACAGATATTCACAAATGAGTAAATATGTCCCCCTGCGACGTTGCACCCTTCTCCTCACAGAAACACACCCACAGGATAACCGAATCCGGAAAGAATCCTCAAACTAAACATACAGCCGGTAGGGAGCATTATTTACAAGATTACGCTGATATCTACACTACGATCCAGGACCTGTTTTTGGAGGAACACATGCAGATGTTATGCATAGAGAGAGCGCGCTTGCCAACATCGATACACCAACCCACGAGTGCTCTGTGGCCGACGGCCTTTAATAACGTGCAGAGCACCCTTCCCGAGCATCAAAAGCACCACCCCACCACCAATCGGTGCAGTCACCATTGTTCATTGGAATAAAAATAAATTCGACAACCCCTAACCCTGCAGGTGTCTCTTGCTCTTCTTGTGGTGCACTTGGTGGTGTTAACTATTAGTGGTTCACCTGTATGGCATAGGTGCCACGTTGATCCATAGGTCCATCCCCGGGTGGTGCTTGGCCGCAAACGAACTGCGGTCCATTGTGGGTGGCCACAAACATTGCGGTCCATATGGTGTATCGATCCCGGCAGCAAACAGCGAAAGTGCAGGCCCACAACTGCGCAGCCAGCACCTCTCTCTCCTCTCTCTCTACCCCAAAGCCAGATCCTCGGAGGTGGGAGACAACAGAAGAAACAAGTGAGTAAGGTGGTAAGGGCGCAAAAGTGCACGCAATGTAAGGTGATGCACACTGGGGGCACATGGGAACCAGGTGAGACAGGTACGTTCCTATCGTACGCCCCCCCCCCCCCCCCCACCAGGTAACCTACATGGCCCCTCCCTTATCCCTTACTGTATCCACACAACACAACACTACCCATAAACATCTACTTTACAAATCAACAAACATCCCTACTGTCTTCCCCGTTCCTCCCATATACCAAATTCGTCTTCTCTCCCTCCTAACCAATCAAATTTGCCATTTTCAACTCTCATCAAAATTTGCCATCTCCAACTCAACATCAAAATTTGCCATTACCAATTCAACATCAGTCCCTCCTAGGGAGGGAGAGATGGAATCACCCCAATGTCTCATCCACGTCGTGATGCGTCTCACAAATCCACACAGCGATTCATCTCCTGCAACAAAACAAAGAAAACACAGGTGTGGAGTCATCATCATCACCACAGGTAAGTGGCTGCGTATGGTGTGACAGGTTCTTCAATCCTAACTATTTCCTAAATGACTTTAACAACTTTACACTACCCGGGGTCTTTCTCCGGCCAAACCATTGGCCCTCCTACACTATGGGTTCTAAAAACCAATTCCCATTGGCCAAACTGTGGTGCGCTTCAATTTGGGGTCTCACTCCCCCGATTCATCTCCCGGTGCCCTCGCACAATTTCTGGGCTGCGGCGTGTACCTCTCCCAGTGGGTCTACCCACCTGCACACCTCCACCACTGCAGTTGCCTCCGAGCTTACCTGCTCCTTGCCCTAACCTAACTACCTGGGGAAGGCCCTCTGGCACTCTCCCCACTCGGTGCCCTCTCTGGCACTGGGCTACCCGGGTCCGTCCTCCGGATCCTCGGGCCCCATCCACAACTCTACCGGCTCCCAGAGCCCACCTGCGGCCTCACCTGGCCGACATCCTCACAGTGGTGGAGTGCCCAACCAACTACACGCACTAACAGGCTACACGCCCAGCCATTTCCACAGCACTAATGCACCCATCCACAACACCATTCTGCAACCGCACCACAAATGCCAATTTCCAACCACAATTTACCTGCACCCTCTACCTAACACTTACACTACCCGCCCCGGGTACTCGTGAAAGGGGTCCACTCTTCCCCCATCCACACCTTCGCACCATGCACACCACTCCGTACCACTCACTCCAACTCTCTCCACACACCTGTACCTGCACACCTGTGCTCTCACACCTGGTGCCACCTGCACCCTTCTCTCCCCAAGCGCATTCGCGCTGATCCACACACTCACTACTCATACACTGCTCCACACACCTGTCCAGTTGCACACCTGTGCAATCACACCTGTTCAATTCTCACAAACACGGCATCATCTCAGCTAACTACTCCCTTCTGAAACTTGCGCTTCCCAGTCGTCCCTTTAAACTATTGCGCTCCCTCGTCATTATCATCCATACTAATCTACCTGCGTCCCCACTACAGGTATCAGTCACTAACTAATCTTAACGTTACCTAATGTCATCTTCGCTAGATCCCTACAATATAACCTAACCCACCCGGGCTAGTTTTCACTGCCATACACCCCATAATCTATTGCGCATTTGCCCCACCACATGGGAAGGGTGGCAGGGATGCCATCCCACCTCATCGGGGGCCTCTCACTACCAATTTTGCACATCAAATTTCAACAAATTAAAAATTTGCCAATCATCTGCCAATCACTGTACCATTACCAATCATCACTCTGCCAATCCTTTGCCAATCATCAAATTTCGCCTTTTTCTAATTTCGGGGCCAAAACACTAACCTCATCACCCAGTCTACTCACTACTGCCTCTCGGTGCGCCAATTCCTGTCCAAAGCCCGGCTTCGTAAAGCCAAGCAATGGATGCTGGTTGTTTTGTGCCAGCGGCTGGATGCGTCCGGCACTCGGTGCAGGGACGGGGGCTTACCCGGGCCGAGATCCCACGCATCACCTCGGCGTGGAGCCATCCAATGTCCCGATCTCGACCTGCCGGAATGCCTCAACAAAAAGTGGTCGCCATGACGACCCTTTCTATCGGGCTGCCAGCTCCGCCTAGTGGAGCCTGGACGCGGCCGTTCAAAGCGAGGCCCGGCACGCACCGAGGGCCTGCTTCGGCTGAAAGTCGCTCTAACCTCTAACCCGTGTAACGTCGATGCTTCACCTGCATGCTTACACCCCGCAGCCCGTTCCTTGCTCACACATCCAGCTGTGCCCATGCTCCTCGTACCCTTCCTTACACACCCAGGTACCCTCATTCCACTCACAGCCTTGGTCACACACCTGACCACCGAACACTTTGGCACACATTCGTTGGTCGCACACCTCACCAATACACCGCTTCGCGCCCCCCCCTCTGTCACCTCCTCTGTGACAATCACAGGTGTGCCCTCATTCGCACACCCAACCACGTGCCTCACCACCAACTCCAGCGTGCATTCCCACTCACGCTCTACCATTCCAGGTGTGCATCCTTCCATCCCAGGTGTACATCCTCGCTCACCTGTCACAACTAACTCACGCTCCATGTCACTCTCACTACTTTCACCTCCATTCCTGACAGCGCACTCACCCTTACTCTTGACAGCACACTCTTTCCCCATGCACCTGTCCGTCACACACCTTTCTCGCGCACACTCTCCCGTTACACCCTCTGTAACACTCACCACAGGTGGACACTCTTCCTTACTTCTGACAGCGCACTCTTTCCTCATGCACCTGTCCGTCACACACCTTTCTCGCGCACCACTCCTGCGCACACTCTCCCCGTCACACCCTCTGTAACACTTTACAGTCCCCTTTCTCACCTCCTTCTCCATGTGCTCCTTACAGTGCCTCACCTCCTCGCGCACTCCTCCGACCTCCTCACCCACTCCTCTTCTGATCTCCTCTCCCATCACTTGCATCTCCTGCCCAGATGCCACCCTCATCTGCTCCATTTCCTCCCTGTGAGCATCCAGTTTGGTTTCTACCCCCATTCTGACCCCCTCTATCTGCTGCTCCATTTGTTTAACTTCCCTTTCCGCTTGGTCCCTCATGTCCCTCAATTTGCCTTCCATACTGTTTTCTAACCCCTCTAACCCAGTTTTCACTCCCTCTATCTGATTCTCCTGGGCAGCCATTCTATTTTCTACCCCCATTAACCCATTTTTCACTTCTTTTATCCCGTTGTCTAACCCCTCAAAATTATTGTCTAACTTCCCAAATTTCTTGTCTAATCCCTTAAAATTATTGTCTAACCCCTCACCGGTACCCCTCGCTTCGTCCCTCATTACCCCCAATTGGTTACTCTGAGCATCCATCCGGTTCCCCATTACCCCCATACTGCTTTTCAAACCTCTAATTTGGTCTCCCAATTGCTCACTATTCTTTTCCATTCGCTCGTTAGTCTGGGCCATAAGGGCCTTTATTTGCAAAAAAAACAAGTCCAAATCCACCAGGGGCGCTGTCACGGTCGCCGGCGCGGTGACCAGCGAGGCGCCATTTCGCGCGTCTGCTACTTCGTGCGTGACGGCGCTATTTTGCGAACCTGCCGCCCTCACTGCTTCGCTCTCCTCTTGTCCCTCAATTTGGTCCTGGATCGACCCTGCCTCACTCTCCCCTACCGGACCCCAGCCGTCTTGACCCGCCATAGCGCGACTTTCAAAATTCGGTTTTTTATTTTATTTTCGTAAAACAAATTCAAATTTCGCCGTTATAATTTCGCGCGGGAAACGCGCTCCGAATCGATTCTACTTGTTACCAATTTGGGCCTAATAAATTTAGTCCCAGGTTCGAATCCAACTCCTGACAACCAATTGTTACAGACGTGGCTTGGATGTTATTTACCGAGCGGTTTTATGGTATGACCACGTCTGCACAAGTTACCCGATTGTGCCCGAACGTTGACTAGTCGCGCGATGCTGGCTCAATAAGAAAAAGAAGACACCCGGCTGGATTTCAATAACACAATACGACACCAGGGGTTCAGTTCTCAAGACCTCCGGAGGAGATTATATTCGTACGGAAAGGTCAGATTACAGGGGCTAGAGTTATAATCACAGAAAGACAGGCACTTAGACACACTCTTATATTAACCCCGGACAGACGACAGACAAACGGGACAAGGCTGACTCACACGGGGGTTGATGAAAAGGACAGCGGGTATCGATGGCTCAAGGTGCACTCTTGGCTCAAAGCAGGGTCCAGTACGGTCCGGTCCGGTCCAAAGATGCGGGGAGGTATCGTCGCGCTGGGGGTGGCGGTGGCTTCCCTCTCCAAGCTGAGGCGCATCTGACGTCACATCCGGCGCGGGGCCGCGTATATCCGGCGGGGAGTGACACGCCCTCGGCTCGTTAGCTCCGCCTCGTGGAATCGGCACGTTGCTTCTCATTGGGTGCGTGCGGGGGGTTTACCAGGCTCCGCCCTTGACGAGGAGCTGACAAGGAGCCCCTTCGTGGTAACCCCGTGGAGCGCATGGTCTATGGCGCTAATCGAGCCGGTGTGAGGACGCATCCTCCCCCGCTCCGCCGCCATCTCCTCTGTTGTTGTTGTAATTGTTGGGGAAGAAGATGGAAGGAGGTATGGGAAAGGTCCTAAACTCACTACTGATGCCATATAATCACATTCTGGTGCAACGAAGAGTCATAATTAATGGAAACGAGGCCTTAACTGACATAGATTAAGAATAACTAGGAAGATGTCCGAAAGTTGTCTACGTGTGGTGCGGTGGACCTGGGCACGACATTTAATGGGGGAATAAGGGGAAGGTCGGCTCTACTGATTGTTGTTTACATGCAATGGGACTAGGGAATGGGGGATTGGGGAAAGTTGGGGAGTATTGGAGAAAATAGGGGAATATTTACAAGCGGATATGGAGGCCAAATTCCATATTCGCAACAATAGATAGATATATATATATATATATATATATATATATATATATATATATATATATATATATATATATATATATATATAAAACATAGTTTGTGTGTGTGTGTGTGTGTGTGTGTGTAATGTTACCGATAGACTCCTAAACGGAGAGGCTTACATGCTTGATATTTGACATAGACATGGCCATTGAGCATGGGACGAACATGGCCGAACTCAAAATATTTGACGAT
The DNA here is from genome assembly GCF_964187855.1 of Myxine glutinosa. Taxonomy (NCBI): domain Eukaryota; kingdom Metazoa; phylum Chordata; class Myxini; order Myxiniformes; family Myxinidae; genus Myxine; species Myxine glutinosa. The sequence continues at coordinate 31,251,032 of NC_136269.1, read as the reverse complement.
CCATATTTTTTATTCATATTTACCTCAGCGCATTTCAGCGCACGGAATCAACGGAATCAGAGCAGGTGGGCGCTGATTCGCTCAGAGCGATCACGTGATGACGCTATGACGCTATGAACGCTATGACGCTATGAACGATATGACGCTATGAAAAAAAAAATCGCTATGACGCTATGAAACGCTATGAAACGCTATGACCGCTATGACGCTATGAAAGAAAAAATCGCTATGACGCTATGAAACGCTATGACGCTATGAACGATATGACGCTATGAACGCTATGAAAAAAAAATCGCTATGACGCTATGAAACGCTATGACGCTATGAACGCTATGACGCTATGACGCTATGAAAAAAAAATCGCTATGACGCTATGAAACGCTATGACGCTATGAACGCTATGACGCTATGACGCTATGAAAAAAAAAATCGCTCGCTTTGCCAAGGGGCTCGCTCCCCCCCCCCCCCCCCCCGTTCCCCTCCCCTCCCCCTCCCCTCCCCGGCCCGGCAATGCCGGGTACTTCTGCTAGTATATATAATATATATATATATATATATTGCTTGGACAGACTAGGTTGGACAGATTATTTTTGTGGCTCTCCTGAGAGTGGACACACACTTTTGGATTTTTTGGAATGCACCGAGATTTCCTTCGGTCGGATTAGCATTCCAGAAAGAGAAGGCAAGTTGTTTCAGAGCGAGTGCCTCACCACATTATTCAGTGTACCATGGGCTGGAAGAAGGGTAGGACAATTGAAGACAAGATGGGATGAATCAGAGAGAGAGAGAGAAAGCGAGAGAAAGAGAGAGAGAGACAGACAGAGAGACAGATAGAGAGACAGACAGAGAGAGAGAGACAGAGACAGAGACAGACAGAGAGAGACAAACAGACAGAGACAGACAGACAGAGACAGACAGACAGACATACAGACAGACAGAGACAGACAGACAGAGACAGACAAACAGAGACAGACAGAGTGACAGAGTGGAACAGATATATACATAGTGTGAGAAATCCTACTAAATCCGACTAAAAATTCTAAATAAGGATATCCCGGAGACTCAAGAGCTCAGTGGGCTGTCACCGTGTAAGTGATGAAGTTCCTGGGTTCGAGTCCTGGGTTGAGTCAGAATTTTTTCACACTGGCCCCATGCAGGAATTTACTTCCTGTTTCTTTAAATATATATATATACATATACATATATATATATATATATATATATATGTATGTATGTGTGTATCGAGTGTCAGAGGGTCCCACTAATGCAGACCCTCTATGCCAAAGGTCTAAGACCTCTGTAAATGGCCAACCAAACTTTACACAAGTCACTGCAAGAGGACTGCACTTCACTTGTGTTCCTTTCCATACTCTAATAGTGGGAGCCTTCCTTTCAATTCAATATTTCCCTAATGCTGGTCAATATGGCCGAACCAGGAGGTCTTTCCTGCCATGGGAAGTGAAAGGTGGGAAGATGCTTCTTATATTGTTTACTGGTTTATTCAAAGAGATATGGCATGGCAGGGTCAAGACAATAGAACTTGGATGAATCCAGCACACAAGATAAAGAATACGGGAGAGGATGACACAAATTAAATGTAGAAGAAAACTAAAACCCCGATGGCACAAATCCAACACACACCCGCACCGTACAATGGGGACTGCTGAGAATTAGGCTGACGGCCAGGCAAGTGCCTCTGGCCGGACATCTCTGGGGAGCTTCAGGTACTAGAGCAGGCCGGATGAAGCAACGATCAAAAACGACATATGACAAGTCAGCTAGAGTGTCTCACAAGATCGAGGGCAGAGTGCCACATCGGAAGTCCAAGACTGAGCAAGTCCATGGGCCAAGTGCTGCAAGAAGAGAGAGAGAGAGTGGGAGAGAGAATACATTCATAGATGTGGCTTTAATACCCTTAGGCTCCACATTCCAGCATGCGGCTGGTCACATAATTGGGTGCTGTTCCGGGCGGTACCTCATTGTCCCTCCCACTCGGGGTTTTTCCATGGTACCTTTTTCCATGGTACCCATGGTACCTCATGTAAAGCCCTCTTTGTGGCTCACAGGACATTACATGGCCGTGTGTGCTGCACTCTATATGCCCATTTGCACTCACCTCAAGTCCTCCACCGGCCTATAGGCAACGAGATTTCACACAATACGTCCTTACCCTTTGCTGCTCTATGATGGACACTCATTGCCTCCTCAGTGCACACATTACGTACAACTTACCCCTAACGTGCCCCTCGTACACTTGTAAATCTAACCTACTCGAGCACACGATCCATACTATTATTATCACATTCAAGCTATGGTCACCCCTACCCAATTCCCCATAACAATACACACGCACACACACACACATGCCTGGATGTATGAATACTCACCCTTGAGCTGTCTAATCTCGGTTTCAACATTGGCCTAGCAATGGATTATTGGCCCAGCAATAAACTGTTTCTTAGGTAGGGTGAAGCATCAACGTGTGTGGTGTCTATCGGGTGGATGCTGAGCTCTAGTATTCCTTCTGCTGGCATTAGCTGGTATATACATGATGTCCTGAGTGAAGAGTCAGCGAGTTATCGCTGACACAATTACCAAATTACAAATTCCTGTCTGGACAGTGGCTGTCTAGTGGTGATCTTCTTGGAGGTTCCTTGACACCAGGTTACACTGAGTTTTGCATCATTAGAGTGTAGTTGCTGTCTAGGCAGCAGCTCCTGCACCAAACTGACTATGTATTTCAGATGTTTCTTGTGTATGGCCTTCTACAGAGTAACCATTTCCATACAGATACAGTATCTATACATAAGTCTGGTGTTTGTTGGCTTAATGTAAGGTGGCTGGCTTGAGATATCAGGGTCTTGAGTTTGCGCCATGTCATTCTGTTGAATCAACACCAGGTGGGTTGACTCAGCCTATCATCCTTCCGAGGTCAGCAAAATTAGTACCAGCTGACTGGGGGACACTGCATCAGCAGTACAGCCACGCATAAAATTAAATGATGCAGCCAAGCAGCCGCAGGCTGCATACGAACCACCACCACCATCTATACATTTCAGACAGATTAAATTTTTCTCAAAGATGGACAAACGGATCTTCGTCAAACTTTCAGGGGTTCATCAGTCGTCAGTGAGTGTCGAGGAGTGTTTTAGGCAAAAAAATATATTTATTTATTTTTTGAAAAAAAAAGTTATATTTTTGGGATTTTTACCTCCGCCCCCAAAGGTGGATGGAGGTGATGTTTCACCCCTGTCTGGTTGTCTATCCGTTTGTTTGTGAACAAGATATCTCAAAAGGTTGTGGACGGATTCGGACGAAATTTGGCAGGGATGTTGCGTATGTGACAAGGACGAAATGATTCGATTTTGGTGAAGATCCGGATTCGGATCCGGCTACTGGAATTTTTAAAGTGATTCTTCACCATTGGGAGATGGGGCCAAAAACGATACATAGCAAGATATCTCAAAAAGTTGTGGACAGGTTTGGACGAAACTTGGTGGGCATGTTGGGTGTCTGACAAGGAAGAATCGATTCAATTTTGGTGAAGATCCGGATCCGGAGCCAGCTAGTATAATTTTAAAGTGATTCTTCACCATTGATTGATATGGCCAACCAGGTGGAGGTATGCTCTCCACTGAGTGCCGTTCTAGTTTTTTAAATTGCTATATCGTGGCTAAGTGTTTCTACCTATGTGAAATCTAATCTACCATATAAAACACAATGTTTGTGTGTGTGTGTGTGTGTGTGTGTGTTTGTGTGTGTGTGTGTGTGTGTGTGTGTGTGTGTGTGTGTGTGTGTGTGTGTGTGTGTGTGTGTGTGTGTGTGTTTGTGTGCCGTCCCCCTTCATTAGGCTAGGTTTTAAAGGCTTTGAGTTGTGCTTTAAGAGGGATTTGAGTGGGGGGTGGGGGGGGGGTTGACGGGCAATCTTTGAACACGACTGTGTGTCAACCGGTTAAAAGACCTAAAAGACTCTGAGGACCCAAAAGACCCAGAAGACTCCAAGGACTCTGAAGACCCAAAATACCCCGAAGGCCCAAAATATCACGAGGATTCAAAAGACCTCAACAACACCAAGGGCCCAAATGACAGAGGACACAAAATACCCCAAGGACTCAGAAGACCCCCAAGGACTCTGAAGATCCAAAATACCTCGAAGACCCAAAATACCTAAAAGACCCTGAAGACCCAATGGACCCCAAACAACCAAAATACCTCAAAGACCCAAAACACCCAAAACACCCTGAAGACTGTTAAAGACAAAGAAGACCCAAAAGACTGAAAATACCCCGAAGACCCAATGAACCACAAAGACCCAAAATATCTCAAAGACCCTGAAGACCCCGAAGACATTGAAGACTGTTAAAGACTTAAAGACCCAAAATACCCAAAAGACCCAAACAATCCCGAGGACCCAAATGACCAAGAAGACCCAAAAGACCCTGAAGACCCAATGGGCCCCAAACACCCAAAATACCCTGAAGACCTCGAATATCCCGAAGACACTGAAGACTGTTAAAGACTGTTAAAGACTCAAAATACCCAAAAGACCCCAAATACTCCAATGACCCAAAAACCCCAAAAGACCCCAAGATCTTTAAAGACCCAAATTACCCAAAAGACCCAAAATACCACGAAGACTCTAAAGACCCTGAAGACCCTTAAAGACCCCGAAAACCCATAAACACCCAAAGGCCCAAAATACCCCAAAGACCCTTAAATACCCCCGAAGACCCAAAAAGACCGTGAAGACAGCTAAACACCCAAAATACCCAAAACAAGACCTTTTTTGATCCAAAAGAAGAATTTTTGTTGAGGAATTTAAAGAATTTAAAAAATTATTAAAAAACCCAATGTCTCCACCAATCAGAGGATTTCTACCGAGTTTTAATACCCGGAGGATTTCACCTGCTACAGTAGAGATATACATCAAAGAAAAAGTCATAAAGACACCAAATACACCAGCATACACAGTATACAGTATCAACATACAGTATCAACAACCAAGCGAAAATCCTTACCTTTATCTTTTGACACATGCTCTCAGTGTTCACCTCCATGTACTGTCACACCCTCCCCTCCCCCACCCAGACCCCAAGGGTAAGTATCCTGTCACACTGTGTCACAGTTGCCATTTGGGTCTTTTGAATATACCAAAATCTTTGGTCAAGACCCAAAATACCCCAAAGACCCAAAATACCCCAAAGACCCTTAAAGACCCCAAGGACCCAAATGACCCAGAGGACTTAAAAGACCAACAAGTCCCCGAAAATCCAAAATACCCCAAAGACACCAGGACCCTTAAAAATCCAAAAGACCACAAAACCCAAAAGACCCTGAAGACCCAAAATACCCCAAAGACCCTTAAAGACCCTGAAGACCCCAAAGACCCAAAGGACCCAAAGAACCTTAAAGACCAGAAAGAGCCCAAAGACCCAAAAGATCCTGGTTACTGAAAGGATCAAAAAGACCCAGAAAACTGAAAAGACCCCAAAGACCCCAAAATAATCCAAGTAACAGTAACACATGTTAGTAACACATCCGCCCAACCAATACATCTGCCAAAGTAACACATCCACCAAACAAACACATTCGCCAAACAAACACATCCGCCAACCTAACACATCCACCAAACTAACACATCCACCAAACTAACACATCCACCAAACGAACACATCCACCAAACTAACACATCCATCAAACCAACACATCCGCCAAACCAACACATCCGCCAAACTAACACATCCGCCAAACTAACACATCTGCTAAACTAACACATCCGCCAAACTAACACATCTGCCAAACTAACACATCGACCAAACAAACACGTCCACCACTCGAACACATCCGCCTAACCAATACGTCTGCCAAACTAACACATCCACCAAACCAACACATCTGCCAAACTAACACATCCGCCAAACAAACGCGTGCGCCAAACTAACACATGCGCCACACTAACACAGTGTTGTGGCGGACACGATGGCTCGCTGGCGCGGTGACATCATTCCGCGCACCAAGAGGGTGTCGGCCACGCCCGAGGGGTAGGCGTGGCCTCGGGATATACACGGGGCGCGCAGCCCCGAGCACTTCAGTGCTATAGTTGAGCTTTGTAATAAAGACTCTTTTTGGTTACCCGCGTTGTTGCTTATCTTCTTGGCAAACAAGTCGTGCGCATAGCACCGCACTTCACTGGTGACCTCGACGCTGGTTCAGCCGCCGCTGACCAACAGAACGCGCCAATGTCAAACAACGCGGTCGCGGTGAAGCTCCCTTCTCATCGCCACGTGCCTCCTCATCGCCACGTTCGGCCTCACGGAGTGCGAACGGGCCGACCGCCTCCTGGACCTTCCCGAACTCGGCGACACACGACCATCGGTGTGGATGGATCACATGCTGTCGTTGCTGAGTGACAAAGCCCCGGATTTTTTATTCCGGGCGCTCTTTCTACACCAGCTGCCGGCACAGGTACGCCTCGCGTTGGCTGGTTCCAAAATAAAGGAACCCCGTGCTCTGGCCGTCGAGGCCGACAAGTTTTTCGCGGCTTGTGACGCGCGGGCGGGAGTTGGTGCGGCCGTCGCGGATCCCGAGGCTGATGCTGATGCACACCTCGTGGTTCCCGAGGCTGATGCCGATGCACACCGCGTGGCCGCCGCCACGCCCCGCCCACCACCACCGCGAAAACCGTGGCCTCCGCCTCCGCCGCAAACCTGGTGCCGTTTCCACGCCAGGTTTGGCCACAAGGCTAGGAATTGTTGCCCGCCGTGCTCGTTTGGCAAGTCGGGAAACTACCAAGCCGGTGCTCGGTAGCGGCCCTGAGCGTCGGCCATTCCGGCAGCCTCCTTTTTGTCACGGACACCTTGTCCGGGCATCGCTTCCTCTGCGACAGGGCGCACAGGTGAGCGTTATCCCCGCCTCCACGTCTGACAAGCGAACCGCGGGCCGGGGCCCCGCGTTGCTTGCAGCCAACGGTACACCCATACGCACATTCGGGAAACGCTGCCTCTCCCTGCGGTTCGGAGGGCAACGCTTTCAATGGACGTTCGTAACCGCCAGCGTGCCCATGGCAAATCCTCGGTGCGGATTTCCTATGTGCAAATGGGTTGTTGGTGGACGTGAAGAACAGACGCCTCATCCAGGCCGAAACATTCAGCTTGCTGGCTTGCACGCTGAGCAGTTCGTTGGGCAGCTCCCTGAGCGGCTCACCGAGCGGCTCGCCAAGCGGCTTGCTGAGCGGTTCGGTCCCGGCGAGGTTGGCCTGTACGCTTCCGGCAGTGGACGAGTTCACCCGCCTCCTCGCCAGTTTCCCGGCCCTCACGCGGCCCACCTTCTTGGCGGTGGCCGTCAAGCACGGGGTGGAGCATCACATCCCCACCGTCGGGCCATCGGTCTATGCCCGGGCATGCCGCCTCGAGCCGACGAAGCTCGCGGTGGCGAAGGCGGAGTTCGCTACGCTGGAGTGGCTGGGCATCGTACGGCGCTGCAAGAGCGCTTGGGCGTCGCCACTGCACATTGTGCCGAAGCCCGGTGGGGGATGGTGGCCGTGCGGAGACTACCGCCACCTCAACGATGCCACCACCCCCGACCGCTACCCGGTCCCTCACATTCAGGACTTTTCCGCCCGGTTGGCGAAAATGTCCTTCTTTTCTAAGGTGGACCTCAGCCGCGGATACCACCAAGTCCCCGTCAGGCCGGAGGACATACCGAAGACGGCCGTCATTACACCATTCGGCCTCTTCGAGTTTCTTCGGATGCCCTTCGGGTTGAAGAATGCGGCTCAGGCATTCCAACAGTTGATGGACAGCGTCTTGCGCGACTTGGATTGCGTTTACGTCTACCTGGACGACATCCTCGTCGCAAGCGCGTCCCGCGAAGAGCACCTCCGCCACCTCCGCATGCTCTTCGAACGCCTGGGCCAGAATGGCCTGATCGTAAACCCCGCCAAGTGCCGGTTCAGCGTCGCCAAAATCGACTTTTTGGGGCACCGCGTCACCAGGCACGGGGCCACCCCCTTACCGGCAAAGGTGGAGGTGGTCAAGGGGTTTCCGCGCCCCCGCACGATCAGGGGGCTCCAGGAGTTCCTGGGCATGGTGAACTTTTACCACCGTTTCCTGCCCCGCGTCGCCCAGCTCCTGCGCCCCCTGCGCGAGGCCCTCCGGGGGAAGCCGGGCAAAGGTGACGTTGTTTGGACCGAGCAGATGGACGTGGCGTTCACGGGCGCGAAGCTCGCCTTGGCTAATGCCACCATGCTCGCGCACCCGGCGCTCGATGCACCGATCGCCCTCACCACCGATGCGTCAGACTACGCGGTGGGCGCGGTGCACGAGCAATGGGTGCGTGGCGCTTGGCAACCGCTGGCGTTTTTCAGACGGCAGCTTCGCCTGCACGAACGCCGGTACAGCACCTTCGACCGCAAGTTGCTCGGGCTCCACCTGGCAGTCCGGCACTTCCGCCATCTGCTCGAGGGCCGTTCGTTCACGGCCTTCGTCGACCACAAGCCCCTGGTCTTCGCGATGGCCAAGGTCGCCAAGCCATGGTCGGCCCGGCAGCAGCGTCACCTCTCGGCCGTGTCCGAGTACACGACGGACATCCGGCACGTCGCGGGAAAGGACAACCCGGTGGCGGATTGCCTTTCCCGGTCCGTCGCCCACGCGGTCCACCTCGGGATCGACTATGCCCGGATGGCAGCGGACCAGACCGCCGACCCCGACGTCCAGTCCTTGCGGACCGCCATCACGGGCCTCCGCGTCACGGAGGTGCCATTCGACGGCGCAGGCACGGCCCTCTTGTGCGATGTCTCCCTCGGGCGGCCTCGCCCCATCGTGCCCGCGGGCTGGCAGCGCCGGGTTTTTGACGCCATCCACGGCCTGTCCCACCCGGGCACGAAGGCCTCCCAGAGGCTGGTCGCCGACAAGTTCGTCTGGCATGGCCTCCGGAAGGCCGTCCGCGATTGGACCAGGACGTGCCTCGCGTGCCAGCGTGCGAAGGTGCACCGCCACACCCAGGCCCCGTTGGACCCGTTCACGGTGCCCGAACGTCGGTTCGACCACGTTCACGTGGACTTGGTGGGACCTCTGCCCCCCTCGCGGGGTTTCACCTATGTCCTCACCATGGTGGACCGCACCACCCGGTGGCCGGAGGTCGTGCCTTTGGCGGCGACGACGGCGGCGGACGTCGCGCAGGCGTTCATCGCCACCTGGGTTGCCCGGTTCGGCGCCCCCTCGGACATCTCATCCGACCACGGCCCGCAGTTCACCTCGGAGCTCTGGGGGGCGGTCGCGTGGGGGCTCGGCGTCCAGCTGCACCGCACCACGGCCTACCACCCCCAGGCCAACGGCCTGTGCGAGCGCTTCCACCGCTCCTTGAAGGCCACGCTCTGGGCCACCCTCCGCGATGGCGGCTGGGTCGACAGGCTCCCCTGGGTCCTGCTGGGCCTCCGGACGGCGCCCAAGGATGACCTGCGCGCATCCGCGGTGGAGTTGGTCTTCGGACAACCACTGCGGGTGCCGGGCGAGTTCCTCCCCGACTCCACGTCACCATGGTCCGTGGCGCAGCAGCGCTCCTCACTGCAGGAGACCGCCCGGAGGTTCGCCCCGGTGCCGACGGCGCACCACGGGTGCCCGCCAACGCACGTCGCCCCGGAGCTTCGCACGGCGGAGAACGTGTTCGTCCGCCACGACACCCACCGGACACCGCTGCGGCCCCTGTACGACGGGCCCTTCCGCGTGCTGGAGACCGGGGCAAAACACTTCACCCTCGACATCGGCGGTACTCCTGACCGCGTTTCCGTGGACCGCCTCAAGCCGGCCCACCTCGACGTGGACCACCCCCCGCCAGTGGCTCGGCCCCCGCGTCGGGGCCGCCCCCCGGCGGGCGGACGTCCGGCACCGCCCAGCCCCGCCGGCACGCCCCCCCCCCCCCCCCCCCCCACCGGTTCCTGCACCCATCCCAGGTGCCACCGGGGGCATCCCAGATGACATCCCGGCATCCCAGATGCCGCCAGCCGCCAGCGGGCGCTTCGGCCGGGTCATCCGTTTGCCCCGCAAACTGACCCTTCAGGTGCGCGGGAATTCTGGAGGGGCGCGTGTGGCGGACACGATGGCTCGCCTAACACATCCGCCAAACAAACACATGCGCCAAACTAACACATCCGCCAAACAAACACATGCGCCACACTAACACAGTGTCACATTTGCCATTTGGGTCTTTTGAATATCCCAAAATCTTTGGTCAAGACCCAAAATACCCCAAAGACCCAAAATACCCCAAAGACCCTTAAAAACCCCAAGGACCCAAATGACCCAGAGGACTTAAAAGACCAACAAGTCCCCGAAAACCCAAAATACCCCAAAGACACCAGGATCCTTAAAGATCCAAAAGACCACAAAAACCCAAAAGACCCTTAAAGACCCAAAATACCCCAAAGACCCTTAAAGACCCTGAAGACCCCAAAGACCCAAAGAACCTTAAAGACCAGAAAGAGCCCAAAGACCCAAAAGATCCTTGTTACTGAAAGGATCAAAAAGACCCAGAAGACCGAAAAGACCCCAAAGACCCCAAAAGACTCCAAGCCCCAAAATATACAAAAGACCCTTAAAGACCAAGAAGACCCAAAAAAAACCGAAAACCAAAAAGATCGAAAAGACCCAGAAGACCGAAAAGACCCTGAGGACCCAAAATACACAGTAGACCCTTAAAGATCTGTAAGACCCCAAAGACCCAAACAATCCAAAATACCAAAAAGACCCCAGAGCCCCTTAAAGACCCTGAGGACCCAGTGGACCCCCAAATTACCCCTAAAACACAAAATACTCCGAATATCCTTAAATACCCCAAAGATCCAGATTGAGGACCCAAAATACTCGAATGACTCAAAAGACTCAAATGACCAATATAGTTAGAACCAGAAGACACAAAAGACACAAAAGACGCTGAAGACACTGAAGACCCAAAAGACCCCAATGACCCAAATGACCCAGGGGACACAAAAGACCCCAAGGATTCTGAAGACCCAAAAGAAGAGTAATTATGCCTCTTACATTGGAATTGTAGACGGTAGCTTGCAAACAGAGCCTCAAGGTCGATGTACAGAAGCGGTATTTTTTTACTCACAATAAATACAAGGCACAGTGAGGTGAAATTTGCTGCACGTGATGTGCAATGTGCGCGGAATAAAACGAGTGTTCATTTACATCTGTAGGATGTCTCACAAATAAAGATGATATAAGCATCGCTGACACTCGGCCCAGACTTCAGACTTTGGCATGCTCACGTGGCTGTACCGTCAAAAACTGTTCCAACCCGTCATTTTTAACGGGCTTTTACTAGTATTAAATGATTCCCCAGCCTCATTCTTTAGTGGGTGTAGAGAAGCGTTTTATACCCCCACAAAAAAATGAAGAAACTAGAACGGCACTCGGTAGAGTGACTACCTCCGCCAAGCTGAACAGTTTATGTTTTGTATCCACTAATAGGCCGGATCTGGATTCGGCCCTGAACCAAAATCTAATCGGCTTGTTCATGTCACCGAACCAACTCGTCCACCAAGTTTTGTGATAACTCGTCCACAACTTTTTAAAACGTTATATATCGCTTTTCACCCGATCTTTCAATGGTGAAGATTCACTTAAAAATTAAATAATTCTCCTATCCGAATCCATTTTCAGATCTTCACCAAAATCGAATCGATTCGTCCTTGTCACACACCCAACCTGTCCACCAAGTTTCATCTGAATCCGTCCACAACGTTTTGGGATACTCTGCCATATATCGGTTTTAGCCCCATCTCTCATTGGTGAAGATTCATTTTAAAACATCTCCGATCCGGATATTCACCAAAATCTAATACATTCGTCGTTGTCAGATATGCTACCTCTCAGCCAAATTTAGTCCGAATCCGTCCACAACTTTTTGAGATATCCTGTTTACAAACAAACAAACAGACAGGGGTGAAAACATAACTTCCTCCACCTTCGGGGGCGGAGGTAAAAATAAGTTAATATAACTAAATAATAATAAAAAAATTTGTATACAAGATCGAGGCTCGTGTAAGAGCTAACATTGATCACAAAAAGACAAACTGACACATAAAACATAAAACATATGATAAAGGGAGCGGGAGACAAGATAGAGAGCAGGGACATCGGGAGATCTGTGGGAGGGAGAGGGCTTGGGTGGAGCAGGCATGGGAAGGGGGTTGGGGAGGGGAGGAGAGGGGAAAAAAAACCACATGGACACTGCTAGGACTTCCAGGAAAGAAGTTGGTATTTCAAGAAAGTGTACCTGGGGTGAATTAACGGGGGTAGAAAAGATCAAGGTTTTGGATGGGGGTAAGATAGGAGATGGTGGTGAACAGCTTCAAACATTTCTTCAAAATGCCAACAGGATTCGAACAGCAACGGGCAACACCGAGAACCCCAGCTAGTATATTATATTTGTGAAAATTGACTTTGATCTTTGCCCATTGTCCATCAACTTTCCTCTTTGCAAATTAATTTTGAAAAGAAATCCGCAATGTCGAAATGCTGCAATGAATTTTAATCAAAAGAATCCTCTTTTCAAATTTTCACCTAGTACATGTATTCAATCTCTTGCCTGAACTCCATTTCATCAGACGTGTGGCTTTTTTGTCCAAAAGGGAAACATATTTTGCAATGTGCTGTTTTTCTTTATCAATTCTCATCCCGCCTTCACCCCCCGGGTCGTGTTAAAATTGCGCAATTACACACCTGATACAGGGTGCTAAACCCGTCTCGTCCGAATTTCATTATCGCGCAGCAGTTTCCTTCCTGGCACCTCTGAGCGTGAAATCTGTAGGAGAGATGGATACATGAGAAAAGACCGCTAAGCTTTGCTCACTTTCACGCAGAAACAGAACGGGGCAAGGATACGCCTGGATATGCCCTCCGGGACGCGACCATGGATCCTCGACAGTCTCATGACCGTAGGCGTGTTTGCTTCTCTCCAAATGCGAGTGAAGAAGTGGTCTGTATTAATTGGTGGGAAAAAATTGCCACATTTTGTGGGTGTTTCATATCTGGATTAATTGTTTGTCCGCAATTGATGGACCATTCCGCCAGAGGCCGCGTGATGTTGGCCCCAATGTTCCTTAATTTCCATCTGCCTTTTATAGCCCCGTCTCGCTTTGGTTATTTCCACTCTCAAAGTGATGTGATTCTTGGCTCTGAAATATAAACAAAAATACATTATGAAAGATTATTATTTTTCACAAAGATTTCGCCTGTTTTATCCTTTTCAGCAGACTCAGCGGTTCGGACATCGTCCGACTCATACGAAAGATTTTCAAAATGGCCTTTGCTGCTTCTTTGCTTGATGTTCAGCATTTAGAGGATAGAGTACGTGCATAAACCCTATGGTTTTGGCATTCCATGGGGGTGGGTGCACATTTCTCCTTAATTGTCCTGCTCACTGTGGATTGAAAATGACGTCACAATATGGCGTTTCGGGAACCCAGACAACTCCAAGTAATTTATGTAATCCCCCCAAGGTCACTAGATACGTTTGTCTGAAGTCTCTGTCTGCATGTAACACCTCTTGGCTACCATTAACCCTCACAACCATTAACCTTATGGGTTTTGGTATCTTTGAATAGAAAATCTGGGATCATAGAAGAGCGAGGTGAGAGGATAGAAGGCCACAGCAGAACAACACCTGCAAATAAACCGGAAAAGGTAGGAGGGCATGGGGGTGTGGGTGTAATAAGGATAGACAGTACCATGGCTATGGATGTAGGAAGACCTGAGATCGTTGATGTACCACCACCTTGAATTCCTGGAGGAAAGAATGAGATTAAACAGATTCAACAAGCAGGAGAAGATAGGAACAAAGTAGTTGAGGTGAGCACGGAGCCTGGATTTTGGGAGTTTCACAAAGGGGGAATTACTGGAAGAACTGTGAGGGATGGAGAGATGGAGGGAGGGACGAGCAGAGGGAACAAGACCATAGAAGAGAGGAGATGAGCAGGGAGCCTGGATTTTGGGAGTTTCACGAGGAGGGGATAAGAACTATGGAGGGATGGACGAGGAAAGGGAACAAGACCATAGAAGAGATGATGTGAGCAGTGAGCCTGGATTTTGGGAGTTTCACAAAGGGGGAATTACTGGAAGAACTGTGAGGGATGGAGAGATGGAGGGATGGAGGAGCAGAGGGAACAAGACCATAGAAGAGAGGAGATGAGCAGGGAGCCTGGATTTTGGGAGTTTCACGAGGAGGGAATAATAACTATGGAGGGATGGACGAGCAGAGGGAACAATACCATAGAAGAGCTCAGATGAGCAGAGAGCCTGGATTTTGGAAGTTACACAAGGAGGTAATTCCTAGAAAGACTATGGAGGGATGAATGGATGGACGAGCAGAGGGAACAAGACCATAGAAGAGCTGAGGTGAGCAGAGAGCCTGGATTTTGGAAGTTACACAAGGAGGAAATTCCTAGAAGAACTACGGAGGGATGAATGGATAGAAGAGCAGAGGGAATGAGACAAGATAAGTCACTCCAGTTAATAATTGTGCTTTTATTTGTTTGTTTTTAAAAACCCTCTCGTGAAAAGATTGTAAAAATAAAATTTACCACATCATTTACACAAAATCTTTTCATGTTATTTTACTCCCGAGGAACTTTCATACTAAATATTTTAAATCACGAGGTTCTTAAAAAGCAAATTTTCTTGCAACATGTTCCCACCAAATGTTTCGTGTACATAGGGTGTGCTAAAAATTGTAATAAATAAACGTGTAAATTACACCTGCTACGAGCAAAGCACCAGAGAATTGTCCGACTTAGGCCGTGAGAACACTTTAAAATCACTGCCATCTATTTCACCTTTGAAGTCACGAAGGAAATGTTTCTCAATATGTAAAATGTGTTCCTCGGCGATGTTTAATCTGTGCTATGTGAAATTTCCTGCACGCCCTTTTACCCACAAAGCATCATCATTTACAAGTAAATACTGGACAAGAAAACTTTGGGCACAGGAGGAGGCAATTTGTGACACCTGCGCTTCCCAGCTCCCTCATCTGCAATATCCAGGAGGTATTACAAATTGTGGAATCCCCACCGATGATGTGAATGTGGCCAGGATTCTGGCATACAATAGCCCATTATTTTGAAAAAACATTCTTTTACAATACTTTTAACAATACAATACAATGCCAAAAAAAGAAAAAAAGAAAGCCTTCCCACCTGGACAGCAACATGCTCTAAGATACAGCGCCCCCTGCTGGCAGTGCCCATTTGAATCAGAAACTGGGGGAGATAGACCCAATCCAGAGCTGGAATGGCGAACCCTCTTCCAGGAAACTTTTTGAGCATCTGTCCTTTTTTGGGGCTGAAATATATTACTTAAATTGCCCACCTGTTGACAGTCACTAACCGTGACACCGCATATGTACCTGCGTCATACAAACTATGGTCGAATACACCTGTTCGGTTAACATGAAACAAATTTTGTGTTGTAAAAAATTAATGTAATTCTTTATGAACGACACAGCTCCTTGCGCCTCATAAAATTAAAAGTTAGCACCGCGCGCCACCTGTGCGTTAGGATAAGAAACATTCCGCAAATAAACTCCAACCTTGAGTCTTGTTTTGAATGTCTCCTAATAAACTAGAACGGCGCTCAGTAGAAAGCATACCTCCGCCTGGTTGGCCATATCACTCAATGGTGAAGAATCACTTTAAAAATTCTATAGTTGGATCTGGATCCGGATCTTCATCAAAATTGAATCGATTCTTCCTTGTCACATACACAACCTGTCCAACAAGTTTCGTCCAAATCCGTCCATAACTTTTTAAGATGTCCTGCTATGTATCGTCGTTGGCCCTATCTCTCAATGGTGAAGAATCACTTGAAAAATTAAATAATTCTCATATCCGAATCCAATTCAGATCTTCACCAAAATCGAATCGATTCTTCCTTGTCTCACACCCAACCTGTCCAACAAATTTCGTCCAAATCCATCCATAACTTTTTGAGATATCCTGCTATGTATCGTTTTTGGCCCCATCTCCCAATGGTGATGAATCACTTTAAAAAACTCTACTAGCCGGATCCGAATCCGGATCTTCACCAAAATCTAATCATTTCGTCCATGTCCCATACGCTTCATCCCTGCCAAATTTCGACTGAATCCGTCCATAACCTTTTGAGATATTTTGTTCAAAAACAAACGGACAGACAGACAGACAGGGGTGAAAATATAACCTCCATCCACCTAAGGTAATAACGAGGCATTCCTACTAACAACCCATCAGACAACCTGTCGTCGGTAAGAAAGCAGAGGTAGGGCGCGCGCGATTCCTCGAACTTCTCTTGGACTCACGTTGGGAACGCAGGTGCGCAATAAAAGCTCATTCATTCTGCTAGGGTAACCTGTAAGCTTTTCCAATCTCAGCATCGCCGGCACATAATATGCACATATCGCGCATTTCATTGTTCCTACATTTCACGGAACACCGGCTCGACTCGATGTGTTAAAGGAAAAGGGAAAAAACAACAACGTTATGACGAAGCATTTACGTCCATTTGTTACGTCCCCAAAATTTATTTATGGGCTCGGCGCAGAATGTGCACGACGCATTTTCAAAAAGAGCTTCTCCTGCGAGGACCCCATGACCATGCTTGCCACAGGCGTGACGCCGCACCTGTAAAGCTATCTGAGAAGCGAGCGGGTCTCCGGCGAGGACCTTGCCGTCGGGAGTGATAAACGCATCCTGCTTTTATCGGCCGCTGGTGCTTATGACCTCGTAAACCCTGTCAGCCGTGTTTGATTGCTTAACCCCATTCGGGACAATCGCAGAGTGGAGCTGCTCACACGTTTCGTCCAACGAATGCGTAGACGTAGATTTCACATCCTCTCCTCCTCATCCAATCAGCTCGGCCGCAGCTTGGCCCAATCAATTAGCTTTTGCCTTAGAATCACACCTTTGGCCAACCAGCATGCTTCTATGGCTTCGTCCAATCACCGTGGCCGTATAATTCACCTCCCTAGGCTCTCGTCCAATCAGCTCAGCCGTACCTTTCATACTCATCGCACCCTCATCCGATCAGCACGCTCACAGCTTTCACATACTTGTGCGGATACCTGACCTAACCTAATCCAGTAACCGCGACTGGATGTTTCACCTTATTTCGCTCTCGTTAGAGATTGGTCAGCTTCATCCAATCACCTGAGCCATACTGTTTCTCTCATCACATTCTCGTCCAATAAGCTTGACCACAGGTTTAACCCCTTGAATATTAAAATTCAGGATGCACGATTTTAGCTCTCACTCGCTCAGTTCCTTGTTAGATCAACATGGACCTTGTTTTCACGTCCTGACTATCCTGTCCAATCAGATTTAATCTTCTCATGTTGTCATCTCATCATTTCCACACAACTCATCTGAACACAGGAGCCAAACTGTCACATAACTTCACCATACATCGCAACAGATCAGGCCTGTCAGGCCATTCTTGCACAAATGTAGCCGACACACAGCTTTTCATCTGTTATGAGATTAGATAGCAAAGGTAACAGCCTGTTAACTCCTTCCTCTGGAACATGATGCACTGAAACTAATAAATCAAAGTATTCCCCAATACACAGCCAGCATTCGCTAAGGAGAGATGGTCATCAAGCTTTATGTCTACAGGCAAAAACAAACGAGAAGACTGCAGCACTCTCAAGAATCAGCAGTAGCACCCTCAAGAACCCGAAGACCACATAACCCTCAAGAATCAGAAGACCATAGAACCCTCAAGACGCATAAGATCACAGCACCTCAAGACCCAGAAGAACACAGCAACTCAAGAACCAGAATAGCACAGAACCCTCAAGCACCAGAAGACCACAGAACCCTCAAGAACCAGAAGACCACAGAACCCTCAAGAACCAGAAGACTGCAGCACCCTCAACTTAGGCAGTCTAACAAGGGTGGAACGATCTTCCATTAGGACCTTGGACAATACACATCATTTTGTTCCAAAAGATATTAGAACGTCAGCGATGGGTCAGCCTAATATTGAGTACAGAACCACACCAAAGGTCATGGAACATCCCATTGTCACAATTGTCCACCTATGTGTCTGGTTTGATTAACCATGGATACCATCAACAGCTGTATTGTTAATAGTCAGAGAGCATTTTCACTGCTTAGTTTCAAAGTTCATTATATCAACCCCTTCCCAACATGTCCCATGGAAAGGGGTTAATAGAATTCCAACGAAAAATGACAATCTGTTGTTTGAGAGTGGACCTCTCCATCAAGAAAATTTGAACCATCAGAGCCTTCCCAAAATAGACTTTGGGGAATGTCATCATGAAATTGAGAACTAAAGGAAGCGCCAACATTGATAATTAACCTGGAGGACAACTGAAGATTGCAGTCAAGAAGGAAGACAGCCTTGTGATGGATTGCATGTTTGAACTCATCACCTTTTAGTATTCAATACAAGGATTTGGGACAGCAGTGCCATGTGTAGACTGCACTTGTCTACCCATCCAAAATAGCACTGAAACATTCAATAAAAATAAGACCACTGGACCTGTAGTTTACCTGGGCCCTGGCGTAATGTTGGAACCCAAATTTGGTAGCTGACTTCTGACTGGTGGGTCTGGAAAACAATATTTTGAAGGAATATACAGGATTTTCCAAAAAAATTGACTACGGCAGCCATTTTGACACACTTCCGGTGACTGATCGGCATGACATCCACAATTTAACATCCCTGTCCTAGCCTAATGTTGCAACGAATATTTGGTAGCATTCTTACTTGTGGGTATGGAGAAGAAGATTTTTGAAGGAATTTACGTGACCGCTATTTTGACACACCTCTGGTCACGTGATTGGCATGACCTCCGTAATTTGAAATCCCTACCACAGCCAAATGTTGTAATCCAAATTTGGTAGCATTCTGACTCGTGGTCTGAAGAAAAGCATTTTTTGAAGGAATTTCGTAAGTTGGCCATTTTGAAGCACTTTTCGTCATGTGACCGGAAGGATCTTTGCAATCCCCGTTACAAGTCAGGAGCGGAACCTTGCTGCCAAATTTGGGCCGGATCGGTCCATCGGTTTGGCAGGAAAAGTCAAAAAAGGCGACGGGCGGACAGACGGTGCATGATGACAATACCTTATCTGGAATTTAAATTCCAGATAAGCGAATCAACCAGGAAGTGTGGTACTACGTATATGCCACAAACAAGGAGGGCAGGTGATCCTCTCTCGAAAGTTCATTAGTGACGCAGCTTGGTTTTTATCAATGGTCCAATCATGGTAATTCTGACATTAGCTCGTGTTCTTACTGAGCCACTGTAGGCCTTTTGTTCCAACAAAATCATGCGGTTTACCATACTATACCAGATGTTTTTTTGGCACTACCACGCTCTCATTGGAGTGAGGTGGTATGGTTTAACAATTGTGCAAGTTAGGGATGCTGGTTAGGGTAAGAATTTGGAATCTGGCCATGGTGCTGGCGATAGCTCATCCATCCTTTGCAAAGGAAAGTTAAGTATTAATAATATGTATTTGCACCTGCCCATTAGCGTCTCAGTCTATTTAAGAAAATTCTCATTCATAAAGACAGAGCTATGCATTGAAAACAGCATTTATGCACTTGCAGTGCAAAGTTTTGCATCCTTTCGTGCAGCTGCACAAAATAAACTCGTATCAGGTCTTTGAGGCTTCAACTAGAGTTGGCCAGAGAGGCTGATATCGTCAATCTGGATTCGATATCCAAGCCCATCTGTCAGAAGCCAGCAGCTATTCAATGTTGAAAGAGCACCAAGTTGGTTCTTCACTGCATTTGCCATTCCCCGGTGTTCCAGAGGACTAGGAATGTGATGACAGCGGTTTGGGAGTGTGTTGGGATTGCTAGGTTATACAACTTCCACCTGCTTGAAAGAGATGGAAAAGCATCCCTCAAGAACATTTCTTTGGCCTGGTTGGAGTTGAGATTTCTTTGCTGAAGATTGGATTTAGGTGCGTGTGTGAAGGCGGAACATAAGCTCTCCCAGCACAGAAAGAGTTTGCAATGTGAACAAGGCAAGTATTGAAATATTATTGACCCACCACCTCGAGGATAACAAGTCACTCATTATCCTCAAGGATAATGACCTAAACAAGTGACCAAACAAACTCGTATCAACTCTCCACGATGTGATACAATATTTCAGGAAGTCATTTGGATATAAGCACGACAATATTTCATGAACAGTAATCAATTTGAAAATATATTGTTCTATATACTGAACAAAAGCATGGATGGGGATATCTTTTTCTTCTTCTCCTCCTCCTCCCTTTATAATTGGTGAGGTCCAATGGTACCAAGCTTCTGCCCTGCCTTTACCATGATACTCCTCCACTTCCCTTTATCCTCAGCCAACTCTCTCCACTCTCATACCACCACCAGCTTACTCATATCCCTCTTCACACAATCCTCCCATCTCCACCGTGGTCTACCTCTTTCTCTTACCTTGTCCCTCAACCTATCCACTCTCTTTCCCATTCTCTCTTCCCCAATCCGCACCAAGTATCCAGCCCATCTCAGCCGGCATTTCACCAATCTCCCCGTCAAGCTCATCCGCACACCAATCTCCTTCCTCAGTCCATTTGGTATGCGGGTGTCTTCTGATACCTCAGGGAGATGGATGCCCCTGCCTTGCATAACCCCAGGTCACCTGTGGGGAAGGTGTAGTACCTGTCAGCCCCCCTTACCAGGGTAAAGGTCCACAGCCATGCGGTTTATATGGCAGATGGCTCTGCACATCTGGTTGGATGAGAGTCCAGTCGACTCCAACAGCACGGGAGGAAGAGGGTGAATTCCCCAACGACCAACAGAGAGACGGAGAGGAGTGGCAACCCACCTGAATCGTCCTCCACACCTCTGCCTCTGACTTATCATCCTCAGTCACTGTTCCCCCTAGTTAGTCAAACCTATTTCTCTGTTATGTCTGATCTCCTTCCCCTCTAACCTGATATTCATTTCTTTTCTCTACTGCCCAACCCACGTCACCCCAGTCTTCTCCATATACAACACTTCTGCAATTCCCATAAATTCCTCTCCATACTACTTCCACTCTTCCTCCAAACGTCGTGCCAGAGTCAACGTAGTCAATGTAGTCAACGTTCCTCGTCAGAGTCAACGTGTAGCCCTGAATGGATTTCTCTCATCTCCCCCTTCCTGTTCAGGCTGGAGTTCCCCAAGGCAGTGTTCTGGGCCCTGTGCTTTTTCTGGTCTTCATCAATGATCTCTCCGACTCTCTGGAAAATCCTCTCTATCTCTTTGCTGATGACTCCACTCTCTGCCGCTCCATACCTCATCCCTCAGATCGGCAGTCTGCAGCCTCTTCACTCTCTGCAGACCTGGACAAAATCACAGACTGGTCAAACAAGTGGACATGTCTTTCAATCCTGACAAATCTCACACTCTTACTCTGTCTCTCCAAAAAGACCGTCTGGACAACCCTCCCATCTACTTTCTCAACAATCCTCTCCAAGAAGTTCGTTCACTCAAGCTTTTGAGTCTCACTATTTGCCATGATCTTTCCTGGGAAAACCACATTTCCAAGCTGGCCTCCAAAGCCAGTCGCCAACTGGGCATCCCCCATTGTGTGAAGTCCTTCCTTGGCACACCTGAGCTCCTCACCACATACAAGGCTTTCATCCGCAGCTCAATGGAAGACTGCTCTCCCCTCTGGGCTGGTGCTCCTGCCTCACACCTAGCTCGTCTTCACGCTGTTGAAATCAAGGCTTTCAGAATCAATGGAATCTCGCGCGATGAAGCTGATTGTGAGGGCCTTTCACTTACTCACCACAGGCAGGTTGGTGGTCTTTCTGTCTTCTACCGACTCCTATCCGGCCTAACTCCCCCAGCTCTATCTGTGCTCTGTCCCCCAAATATTCCTACAGGTCGCACAAGATCTGCTAGCAACCCTCTTCTGGTGAAATTGCCAAAATCATTAAAAAAAACAACAAAAAAAAAACATTCTGCTTCTTTGCTAAGTTGTTCATTCCTTGCCCTCATCCTCTCTTTGCACTCTACAGTGACGTTTTCCCTACACTTTCCCCACATCCAAACCTCCCTCCTTTTCATCATCCTCACCACAAACACCACAGGCTTGTGCTGGGTGGTAACATGCTCACCCGCCACTGCCTTACAATCCCTAACCTTCCACAACTGTCGCTTCCTTATCACCACCGAATCCAATTATTTTCTGTGATGTCCACTCCTATAGGTAATCTTGTAGCGTTCCCGCTTTTGAAAGAATGAGCCAGCTATGACCATAGAATTCCTCGCCATCAGCTCCACCAGCTCTTAATCCTCTCTATTCCTAGTTTCCCAACCAAATTTACCAACACATTCCTCTGTCCATCTCCACTACTCTGACATGCGCGTCAAAGTCCCCAACAATGCACAACATCACTTCCATCTCAACCATTCCGATCATCCTATCCAGTGCGTCCCTGAATTATTTTGTCCCCACCCCAGTCCTTCCCATTTGTGGCCCATAAACCACCATAACACACAATATTTGCTTCTGTATCGCCACCCATGCCATAACTATCTGTCCCTCCCATCTTTCTAAACTCTGACAACGTGCTTACTGATCTCTTCTGATACTATTATTCCCACATCATTTAATCCTATACATTCCCCTTATCTCCTACACTCTACAGTATATATGCTGGCATCATACATACAATCTGGAAGGAGAGATGGGTGATTGACAAAGAATGATGGGCTGAATGATTGGAGAAGGGAATGAGCTGAGATAGAAAGAAATAGATGGGTAAAGGACGGACCCCATGCATACTTTACATTTGTCAACTCTGGCTCCCAGGTCCTGACTGAAGCTGGTACCCTCCGAGTCACTCCCCTCCTGTACCTTACACTGCCTCGGCACCAGTGTTTCCCCGCGGTGCGGTGACGTCAATCACAGCATGTATTCTATGTGTCTCCAGACAGGGTGCCAGAGTTTCCCTGCGGTGCTGTGACGTCGCTTGTGGTACGTATTAAATGTGTCTCCAGCGTATTGAATGTGTCCAATGAATGTGTGAGGGAACCAGCAAAATGAAAGGAATGACAGAGGGAAGGACGCAAAAGAGGGAAGTATGAGAGAAGAGTAGGACAAGAGAAGACTCGCGTTGTGTGAATAATAAAATAATCGATCGAGACCTGAGCAAAGTGTGTGATCGCTTCAAGCTACAAAGCTTTGAATATGCCCTTCTCTCCAAGACGCCTTCACGCAGCCGCCATTACAGCTCTCCAAATTCACCCACTCTTTGCTTCGCGCTTCCTCTCATTCACTGGTGGAGCCGCTTTCTTGATGCAATCTTCTTCGGGAAACATTCAACAAACGTGCCAGACAATGGCCTTCAGGGTGATGGTGAAGAGAATCGGTCCGAGAGCATCCGATTGTCACACGATCTTTTGGCAGAGCCACTCATTAAGTGGTTACAGGTGGCTTCGTGGATAATGCGTTCGTGATTGAGGAAAATATTTGGCAAATGGTACCAAAAATGAATGACGGAAAAAGTATATTTTGGGTTTCTCAGTACACAATCACAATGCAGATCTATCAACACAGACTTTAGACTTTAGAGAGTCAAAGTAAACAATATCACTTTGAAATAACTGCTAAGGGTGGTCGAGAAACCCTGGGCACATTTTGAAGAACGTTACCTGCAACAAACAACTAAGTTTATTATTGTTCTTTGGTGCAAAACAAAACATGATTACCCGTAAATGGATGTGACCGCTTCAACACGCACAGGCATCACGTGATATGCAACAGGGTGAGGTGCATCACGTGATATGGATCGGGATGAGCTTCGCTCACTGTGCTGCACATGTTCGTCTTTGCATTAGTTCAGTTCATTGTGAATTAGACATCCTAATATGAAGGAGAATATCGTGAGACAGAAAATTCAAACTGTATGCTTGTATTCTGTATCTGGAAATTCGGCTGAAGTTCACAGACAACTTGTCTAAGAATGTGGCGCCGACGCAATTGACAGAAGAACCATCGGCAGAATAAACAAGCAGTTTGATGAAACCGGCAGCATTCTTCCAAAACAGTCACCAGGTAGGCCTCGTACTGCTCAAACAGAGGAAAGCAGAGTGGTCATTCAACAACAACTCGACAGTAACACACCATTATCAACTCGTCGTTTATCAAACGTCACCAACATAAGCCGATCATCGATTTGAAGAATACTAAAAGACATTAATGTGAATCCAAACATACCCAGGTTAATTCACCAACTATCTGAGGATGATTTTGACAGGCATGTTGAGGCATGTGAGACTCTGCTTGGGTTAATGGATATGGACAATGATTTGCAGAACAGGATCTTGTGGTCAGATGAATCCAAGTTTACTTTATCTGGTTCTGTGAATCGTCATAACAGCGTGATATGGGCAGTAGACAACCCACGATTTACTGTTGAGCACAACGTCCAGTATCAAGCTAGTGTGTCCGTCTAGGCAGGCATTTCTTCCGGAGGCATTGTTGGACCAATATTTTTTTTGGGAAGTTTGAAAGTTTGGAAGTTTTTTGGAAGTTTCCAGAGTTGGAAGCCTCTCCTCAGTGAAAGACACATGAAAGCCCACTTAGAGTTTGCAAAAAAGCACGTGAGACTCAGGACTCTCAGACTTTCAGAGGACTCTCAGACTGTGAGAAACAAGATTCTGTGGTCTGATGAAACCAAGATTGAACTGTTTGGCTTCCGTCTGGCCACTCTGCCATAAAGCCCAGATCGGTGGAGTGTTGCAGTGATGGTTGTCCTTCTGGAAGTTTCTTCCATCTCCACACAGGATCTCTGGAGCTCAGCCAGAGTGACCCTCGGGTTCTTGGTCACCTCTCTTACCAAGGCCCTTCTCCCCCGATTGCTCAGTTTGGCCGGGCAGCTAGCTCGAGGAAGAGTCCTGGTTGTTCCAAACTTCTTCCATTTAAGAATTATGGAGGCCACTGTGCTCTTGGGAACCTTCAATGCAGCAGAATTTTTTTGTAGGCTTCCCCAGATCTGTGCCTCGACACAATCCTGTCCCTGAGCTCTGCAGGCAGTTCCTTCGACCTCATGGCTTGGTTTTTGCTCTGATATGCATTGTCAGCTGTGAGACCTTATATAGACAGGTGTGCCTTTCCAAATCATGTCCAATCAATTGAATTTACCACAGGTGGACTCCAATCAAGGTGTAAAAACATCTCAAAGATGATCAAGAGAAATGGGAGGCACCTGAGCTAAATTTCAAGTGTCATAGCAAAGGGTCTGAATACTTACGTAAATGTGATATTTCATTCTTTTTCTTTTTAATAAACTTGCAAAACTTTCTAAAATCCTGTTTTCTCTTTGTCATTATGGGGTATTGAGTGTAGATTTATGCGGGAAAAAATGAATTCAATTGATTTCATTATAAGGCTGCAACATAACAAAATGTGAAAAAAGTGAAAGGGTCTGAATACTTTCTGAATGCATATGTGTGTGTGTGTGTATGTGTGTGTGTGTGTGTGTGTGTGTGTGTGTGTGTGTGTGTGTGTGTGTGTGTGTGTGTGTGTGTGTGTGTGTGTGTGTGTGTGTGTACCAGACTCAGTGCCGTAATTGTTCGAGCGTCTGTTCTGAGGCGATTTGAAACCCCGTTGGGTCATGCCAAAGATTTAAAAAATAGTATGTGACGCTTTCTTGCTTGATGCTGCTCAACATTTTAAAGGATAGAGCATGGACAAGCAATATTAGGAAGGAAATGCTTCAGCAGAACCAACACTCTCAAAAAAGAACATACAACAACAAACAACAACATGCATTTTAAAGCCATTTTCCCTACTAGAGCGGGGGTTAGCCTTGCGGTCCCTATGACAATCTTCTCCATTTTTCCCTATTTTCTGCATCTCTCCTTGTTAACCCCCTTGCCCGCATTTCTTCTTCCACCATCTTTAGCCAAGTCTTTCTCGGTCTTCCCCGTCCTCTACTTCCTTCGACATTCATTTCCATCACTATTCTCAACCAGTCACTTTCATCCTTCCTCAACACATAACCAAACCATCTCAACCTGTTCCTCTTCACAGTATCAGTCACAGGCTCTATTCCCATCATCTTTCGCAATTCATCATTTGTCTTCCTCTCTCTCAACGATACTCCGCACATCCACCGAACCATTCACATTTCCACCCTTTCCAGCCTTCGTTGCTGCTCCACATTCATGACCCATGTCTCGCTCCCATAAATCATAACACTTCTCACACATGCAGCATACACCTTTCC
The DNA here is from genome assembly GCF_964187855.1 of Myxine glutinosa. NCBI lineage: Eukaryota > Metazoa > Chordata > Myxini > Myxiniformes > Myxinidae > Myxine > Myxine glutinosa. The sequence continues at coordinate 31,224,778 of NC_136269.1, read as the reverse complement.
CTTCAGCTTCAACGCCACTCCCCTCCTCATCAGCACGCCACTCAGTTCCCGAAACTTCTTCCATGCACATCTCACTCAAGCAAACGTTGCCGTGTCTGATCCACCTTCTCCATTCAGCATGTCTCTGAGGTAGCAAAATGTTTTCACACCTTCTCGCTTCACGCCGTCTCCAAGATCCAACTCAACATATCCTCCATCTGCAGCTCCCTCTGTGCACACCTTACATTTGAATGAAGCCGCCACACTGGTTAATGACCCTCTCAGACCACTACATTTTTGATGAACCCACTCAGCACACATTGTACATTGAATGGAGTTCACTCCGACACCCTTCCTGCACACAGCACATGGCCACTTCCCAGTTATTTCCACCTCACAACATGCTTTGCCACTTGCCATCACCTTCGTCTTCCTATATTCACCTTCAGACCTTTTGTCTCCATACATTCCTTCCACTTGTTCATCTTTTCCTTCAGTCCATCCATACTTTCCGCAATCAACACCAGATCATCTGCATACAACAACTCCCACGGTAAACCCTCCTTTACGTTCTGAGCCAGCACCTCCATCACAGCTACAAATAGTAGTGGACTTAGTATCGACCCCTGATGCACTCCCACCTTCACCTCAAACTCACCACTGTTCCCGTCCTTCGTCCTTACAGCTGTGCGCGCTCTTTTGTACATTGCCATCACTACTCTGATCAACCATTCAAAAAAGAACATGGTACATAAAATATATATATATGCAGTCACGTGAAAAAGTAAGTACACCCCAATTTAGGGCGGGCCATACTTTTTTTTTTTTGGAAATCAATCGAGAGGGGTGTTCATATTACGTATTTTGGTGTGTAGAACACAAATCTGAGGTTTTAAAAAAATTCTGATAACCCTAACCTACATCAATTTGCAGTTGATTATTATTAAATTTTTGATTATATTGCTATTCTTCTGGAAAAAAAGAGAAGTTTTTTATTTTGAAGTTCGGGCTTTTATTTTGGTAACTTCCTGTTGGGACGGCAGTTGTAGCCATCTTGTTGCTGAAAGCTCGATGTTGAGGAGGTTGGCAATCCTTATCCATCCGTCTTCTCTTCTCTTCTTATGGCATTGCCAGTAAGTACGTTTTTGATAAGGAACCTGAGGAACAAATAGATAATAATTTTAGATGTAAATTACCTTGTTTTATATTATATTTGTTAATTGATTTGTGTACTTACCTATTGCCAGCCTGAGTTACATGTGAAGGAAAATAGTGACCTGTGAAGTGAATATTTTGACGGTTTTCTGTAATACCTGTGTAATACCTTAATATCTGTCTGTAGTGGATACTTACCTGTGTATTATTGTTTTTATTTCAGTGTGAACTACTAAAAATGGCTCAAGTCAGAACAAGGATGAAATCAAGTTCTCATTTAAGTAATCTTGTTGGCACTGGGCAGGAGCTGTTGGTGTCTGAACTGCCAACTGTGAGGGATATCCTGAGGTATGGCATCTACTTGAGGGAGCAAAGTGAAGATGACAGGAGGAACTACCCAGTGGACCAGCTCGTGTCTGACATCTACCCTGGTCTGATTTGTCAGTGGAGCAAAGCTAATGCTCTTTTCAAGCCTCCTGTTATCAATGAAAAGGTGACCATCATGTCCAAGCTCAAGGAGGTCTGGAATCAGGCAGTGAAGTTTTCTCTTGGGAAGGGCAAACTTGATGCCAAAGAGAGGTTCATTGTCAAGTTAGACAAGTTATTTGATATTTTGACTTGCAAGTGTCAGATTACCAGTTGTGAGGGGGGAGGCTGTGAGGCCGGTGAGGGCTGTGTGATCCAAGCCCACATTAACTGTTCCTGCAGCAGAGAGAAAATGATTCCTGTGAAAGATCTTGCCTACATTAAGGGACAGAAAGAGAAGGTTGGAAGTAAAGGACCCCACCAAATGGGGAGCCCTGATCTGCCAGAGCACAAGAGACAGGTGAGGACATTGGAAAGGCAGGAAAATAAAAAGAATGCAGAGAAAAGGAGAAGGAGCAAGGAGGAAAATGCTGCAGCAGCAGAGAAGGCAGCCAGGAAGGATGTTGAGAGATTTTTGTCAGATGGTGATGAGGATCTGGAATTGGAGAGAAGTGGTGCTGAAGATGAGTTTGTCACTGAAGTTGAGCTCTTCCCTGAAACTGACACTGAGCCTGCAGCTTCAGCAAAGGTCCAAAAAAACTATGATGAGATTCCAAACATTGCCCTTGCTAGTGTAAGGTATGGCATAGGGCTGAGGCCAACTGCAGCGATAGCAACTGCAGCTCTGATTGATGCAGGAATCATCACAGAAGACAATACAAGTAAAGTGATTGATAAGAACAAGGTCAATAGAGCACAGGAGAAGTTGATGACAGAGCTGGGGGAAGAGTTTGATGAGAAGTGCAGGGAGTAGGGGGGGATCTCCTGCATCCTCTTTGATGGGTGGATTGACCTGACCAATGTGATGATGGAAGCTGAGGGCAGTGACCAATCTTTTCCTGCAAAGATCAAGGAAGAACACTATACTGTTAGTGAGCCTGGTAGCTACTATCTGTTCCACTTTACCCCAGAGAAAGCAACTAAAGAGGAGTCACATGCGGAGCAGATTGCTAAGGTCCTGTTTGCCTGGCTGAAAGAGAGGGGTTTTGATAAGACCTTGTGGGCCATTGGAGGAGACTCAACAAATGTCAACACTGGTGTGAAAGCTGGAGTAATGCGGAAGCTGGAGCTGCACCTGTGGAGAAAGCTGGTCTGGTTCGTGTGCAACCTGCACACTGGTGAACTTCCCCTGCGCCATCTCATTGTTCACCTTGATGGCCCTACTCTGTCAGACAACACATTTTCCGGGCCAATAGGAAAGCTCCTTGCTTCTGCTACAGACTTGGATATCAATCCAAACTTCACCCGGATCTTTGTTGGCCCTCCACTGATCAAGCTGTCTGACAAGGCCATTGAAGATCTCTCAACTGATCAACACTATGGCTATAAAATTGTCTGTGCAATCAGGGATGGAGTGCTTCCTGCAAGGCTGGCTCTAGTGGAGATTGGACCAGTAAACCACAGCCGCTGGCTCACCACAGCGAACAGACTTCTCAGGCTCTGGGTGTCAAAGCATGGACTGACAGGAAAGAACCAGAAGAATCTGCAATTCATTGTGGAATTCATCATTGGAGTGTATTATCCATGTTGGTTCAACGTGAAAGTCAAGCACTCCTGGATCGAAGGGCCTAGGCACATCTTGTTTCAGCTGGACTGCCTCAAGTCCCAGAGGAAGGAGGTGCTGGACCTTGTGATGCCGACTGTGAGAAGATCTGCTTGGTATGCCCACAGTGAAGCCATCCTCCAAACACTGCTGTGCTCTGAGGATCAGGAGAGGACTGAGGGGGTGGAGAGAATCCTGGCCATCAGGGGAGAGGGGGACCCAGACACTCAGCTGGGGGACTCCTCTGTCAGGACCAGAAAGACACCTGACATCAACTGTGATGCTTCCAGCATTGGTAACTTGATCAGCTGGTCGGAAGGTGTGTCAGAGCCACCTCTCACCTGCTCCCTAAGCACCTCGGAGGTGAAGAACTTCATCAACACCCCCATGGAGGTGCTCAACTGGCTTTGCCACACACAAAGCATTGAGAGGGTTGTTAAAATGGTGACTGAGGCTTCTGCAAAGTACTTCTCACAGGAAAAGAGGGATGGAGGCATCAGGGCTCAGGAGACCAGCAGGAGGCTGATGTCCAAGAATGAGTCAAAGCAGGACTTGTGCAACCTGGTAAAGTTCAAGAAGTAAGGAGATTGATCTTTGTAATTGTAACCAGTGATATACATGCAGTTCACCTGTTAATAAATATGTACATTTGATTTGGCTGTGTCAATATGAATGATTTCCCTTATATCTTTTAATATCTTATAAAGGGGTTCGAAAGGGTAAAATTGGCAATTTAGAAATACAAATTGATGTAGGTTAGAGTTATCCTATCCAAAAAATAAACTCATATTTGAATTCCCCATAAAAAAACACATAATATAGACACCCCTCATGTTAGGATTTCCTTCAGATTGATTTTGGCACCTGAGTATGACCCGCCCTAACACCCCATGTAAAGTTTTGACTTTTTCAACATATTTCAACATACAGCTATTTGATCTTCATTTCAACAATATTGATAGATAAAGTTGATATAATATAACAAATATCATGAAACACTTACATTTTGTAGTTCATTGTACAACTTAAATAAGCATAAATGCAAATTTCGCATGTGGAAAAAGTAAGTACACCCTTGGCTCTCATAGGTGGTATTGCCCCCTTTGGCAGAAACAACCTCAAGTAGGCGTTTCTTGTAACTGTCTACCAGTCTCTGACATCGACTGGGAGAAATTTTTGCCCACTCCTCCATGCAGAATTCTTTCAGCTATGCGATGTTTGAGGGGTTTCTTGCATACACAGCTCGTTTCAAATCCCCCCACAACATCTCGATGGGATTTAGATCCGGGCTTTGACTTGGCCATTCCATAACCCTCCATTTCTTGCTTTTCAGCCATTCCTTGGTGGATTTACTGGTATGTTTAGGGTCATTGTCATGTTGCAAGGTCCACCTTCGATTGAGCTTCAACTTTCCGACAGATGGCCTCACATTATCCTCAAGCACCCTCTGGTACAATGAAGAATTCATAGTGGATTCTATGATGGTGAGCTGCCCAGGCCCTGATGCAGCAAAGTTGCCCCAAACCATAATATTTCCACCACCATGCTTTGCAGTTGGTGTCAGGTTCTTGTGGTCAAATGCTGTCTTTCGTTTTCGCCAAACATGTCTTCTGGTGCTGTGGCCAAATAGCTCTACCTTTGACTCATCTGTCCAGAGCACATTGTTCCAGAAGTGCTGGTCTTTGCCAAGGTGTTCATTGGCAAACTTTAGTCTTGCCCTGATGTTCTTTCTGGACAGCAAAGGTTTCCTCCTGGCACACCTCCCATGTAGATCAAATTTGTGCAGCCTCTTTCTCATGGTAGACTCGTGCACTTTGACATCAACAGTGGCAAGAGCTCCCTGCAGGTCCCATGATGACATTCTGGGGTTCTTAGAGAATTCTTTCAGCATCTTGCTGTCTGCTCTTGTGCTGAACTTGTTGGGGCGGCCTGGCCTGAACAAGTTGGCAGTTGTTTGGAATATTCTCCACTTGTAGATGATCTTCCGGACAGTCGAATGATTGATTTCAAATTGTTTGGAAATCTTTTTAAATCCCGTCCCAGACTCGTAGGCATCTATAACCTTCTTTCTGAAGGCCTCAGAGATCTCTTTTGATCTAGGCATTGTGACGCCGCACACTTCAACAACAAAGAGCAAACCAAACTAAATGTCTGAGGTTTAAATAAGACAGGTTCCTCCAAGATCCTCTCTAACGATCTTCTAATCATTTGCACCTGAGCTGGTGCACCTGATTCTAATTTTAGGTATTTGAAGTAGTGATAAATGTAGGGGTGTACTTACTTTTTCCACATGCGAAATTTGCATTTATGTTTATTTAAATTATACAATGGACTACAAAATGTAAATGTTTCATGATATTTGTTATATTATCTCACCTTTATCTATCAATATTGTTGAAATGAAGATCAAATAGCTGTATGTTGAAATATGTTGAAAAAGTCAAAACTTTACATGGGGTGTCCTTACTTTTTCACGTGACTGTATATATATATATATATATATATACAGTCACGGGGTTAATACAGGGGGGTTATACAGGGGGGGGGGGAGGGGTTAAACCCCTTTTCCCCCTCGGGTCTTCGTTTCCACAAGGCCGAATCGCCACTCGCGCAGTGAGCATGGAAAAGGGTATCGGGTAGACTCCACACGTACATTTGGTACCCACGCTGCCACGAAAATGTGGACCAGACCTCGCACAAGCCATGCTAATCGAGTACGCCGATCAGTTTGCGTATCACGTGACTCGTGCCGTTACTTTTATTGAACCCGATTCGAGCGGTTCTGTTCATGCGATGCTAAGCCAATTGTGAAATGACGGGAACGATCAAATAAGAGGAAGAACATGGTTTATTTATAATGTACAGGGTGAAAAGACACAGAGCAGGCACTTAAGCAGTCTTAACTTACACCCAGACAAAGGGCCCACTCACTCACGCGGGAAAAAAGAAGGAAGGAAGTTCGCGTGCCAAACGCGCTTTGCCGTCGGTCGTTCCGGGACAGCTCGCCCGGCGTGGCCATCTGGTGGTCACGGCACGTATGCAGGAAGCCCAGGTAGGAGGATCGTCGGCGTAGGTGGCTCCGGGATGGATCGTCTCCACAAGTGCGATTAATACAGCCGCACAGCGCAGGGCACAGGGCACGGGGAATTCGTGTGCAGAGAGGCTATAACAGGAAATTCAATCCACTCGTGGTTACAATGTCTCTTTGATCTCCGACTCAACCACCACGACTTTTAGGGCACTCTCCACTTTTACCATACGTCTCTCCCAGCTCTGTCTGACACTCCGACTCGTTCTCCTCCTCACCGTGTCTCTCGCGGTGGGCTCGGGGCAGGGTTTATATGGCCCCTCCCGGCTTTACCCAAATGTTCCAAGCCCCTCATCTCGTTGCCGTGGTGAACCACTCCCCTCGAGCTCTGATTGGTGGCTCGCTGCTTACCGGCCACTCCCCCTGCAGCTCCTCCCTTCGGCCTTGCCAGACCTCTTCCAGGCCGAGCACATGGCAATTCAGCTCAAAGAACACCTAACTCACTGGCCTGCACAACCAAACTAACACAGGAAAGGAGACTACGCTTACATTTACCAAGAAATAACTGAACTACCGCGAGGCTACATGTTGTGGTGCATCTACCTATGAGGGGGGTTATCCTTTATTCACAAAACCACAACAATATGTATATATATATATATATATATATATATATATATATATATATATATATATATATATATATATATATATTGTAACGATTTTGAGAAGTGTAACGGTTTTTTGAGAAGTGTAACAATAACAATGGTGCAGTAACAATTTTGGAGGAAGTGTAACGAATGTGAAAACGTTACAATGTGAACGTTACAAAAGTATGGTTTTGTTATGTGTAACATCCTCGTAATGTAAATAATGGTCGCAGCCGTCCTCCTAGTTAATTCCATGAAACTTACACGCAGGTCACGGTATATCTTTTAAATAGTGTATTTCCTTATTCCATGTAGGCTAAATATGTGTTTCCCACTAGATTGACTTTGCATTGTATCAAACAAAATAAGCGTAGGCCCTTCCAATTTCCCCAAACATCTCCGCTCTCCAAAGTTCCTTTCAAAAGGGTGGGAGTTGTGTTCAATCCCGCAAGCCGCCATTGCCCATGTGCTAATCTCGGAGAAGAAAGGCGTGTCTCCACCTCGTCATCGAGGGGAGGAGTGAGCCAGAGGGTCGCATGACCAATCAGCACCGCGGTGAGCGAACCGGTAGGCGTGCCCTCGCAGCCGGCGGCTTGATTCCGCCGCGAGTTATAAAAGCGACTGTAAGGGACTGCTTTATGAGATGACTTGGGAGATGACCTGGGAGAGGAGCGAAGAGGCGGCACCAAGAAGAGCGGTGAGATGCGAAACGCTCCAAGCCAAAGAGGAGAGGTACTCGGAGAGGAAACCAGCTTTGGAGAGACGCGCTGAAAGGAGGGAGACGGCTCCACCAGGAGGAGAGGAGCAGGTGTGCCCGAGCCAGCGCGTGACGTCTACAGCAGCGGATACGCGACGGAGGGTTTTCCCGCCAAAACCGCGAGGAATTGAGAGCTGCTGCCTCCGACCTTGCCTCCCTCTCAAGTCTCAAGCAATCCACCTCAAGCCCTACCTGCCTGCAATATCCCCTGTGTAAGTGTGAACGTCCTGTCCTACTCGTTGTCTTGGGATTAAGTAAATTGAATAGAACTAGAACGGGCACTCGGTAGAGCGCATACCTTCGCCGCAGCTACTGTTCTGTACTTGGTAAAAATACGATTTTGACCTTTTCGTGACCTTGACCTTGACCTTTGACCCGATTGCTCCCAAAATCTAATCAAATGTGTCCCGTATAATAACCAATCATCCCACCAAATTTCATGCAATTCGGTTGAATACTTTTTGAGTTATGCGAATAACATACACACACACACACACACAGACATACAAATAAATACACAGCGATCAAAACATAACCTTCCGCTTTTGCGAAGGTAATAAGTTAACGATGCACTGTGTGACTGCTTTTTCCATCCATTGCTTGTAAATAATTTTGGTCGCTCTTCCTTTTTGCTTGTGTGTGTATAATAAATCTGTTCTTCCTCCGTACTCTGTCTTTTTCTCTTTTCCTTCTCTTTCGGTCGCTTTAGAGATTTCCCGATTGAATATCTGTGGGGCGATCTGGTCAACGTCGGGTGGAATCGGGTTCTAATCGGGGAGTAACTGTTCGGACGCGGTAATACACCACCGCTCGGTCAATATAACATCTAAAACCGCGTCTGTAACAATTGGTTGTCAGGAGTTGGATTCGGACCTGGGACTAAATTTGTTAGGCCCAAATTTTGGAACACCAATTGTACTATTAGAGTAACAATTGCTGTCGAGGAGTGAGATCGGACCCGAAGCGCGCTTAACGCGCTCAAAATTACAAGCTGCCGAAATTTATTTTGTTTTATAAAGCAAAACCCGAATTTTGAGATCGCGCCATGGACAATCAAGGTGATCGGATGTCGGTGGGAGAGATAGACAGGGTGGAATCAACCCAGGACCCCAGGGAAGAAGTGGGGAAAATGGTGGAGGAGAGTAAAGAAGGTGTGGTTGCGGAGGTTTCAGACGCACAAAATGGCGCTCTCGCGCACGTGGTTGAGGGGGCCACGGCCGCGGAACCAATGAGCGCGGCCCAAATGCAAGCCTTCATGACCCAATTCATGGTGGAAATGCAGAAAAAAAACGATAGTGGGGAAATGGAAAGCAGAATGATGGGGGCCATTATGGGGCAAATGGGGGCAATGGAAGACAGAAGGAGGGCTGATAGTGAGAAAATGGAAAGCAGAATGATGGGGGTAATGAGGGACGAAGCGAGGGGTACCGGTGAGGAGTTAGACAAGAAATTTGGGAAGTTCGACAATAATTTTGAGGGGTTAGACAACGGGATAAAAGAGGTAAAGAATGGGTTAACGGGGGTGGAAAACAGAATGGCTGCCCAGGAGAATCAGTTAGAGGGGGTGAAAAATGGGTTAATGGGGTTAGAAAATAGGATGGAGGACAAATTGCGGGAAATAGGGGAACAATCCGCCCGAGAAATCAAACAAATGGGAGAGCAGATAGAGGAGGTGAAAATCGGGGTAGAAACCAAACTGGATGCTCAGAGGGATGAATTGGGACAGATGAGGGTGGCATCTACAAAAGAGATGGAGGAAATACGACGAGGGGTAAGTGAGGAGGTTTCGGGGATACGCGAGGAGGTAAAGCGAGGTGAGAAGCGTATGGAGAAAGAGGTGAGAAATAATACGGCTAAGTTACAAGGGGGAATAGAAGATCTGACCAAGGAGGTGGAACAGCTGACAGAGGGACAAACGAAGTTAGTGGAGCAGGTTCAAAGGAACACTGCAGTACTCGGAGGGTTAAAGGCGACACAAAAAGAAATTAAAAATGACTTGATAGCGACACAGAGGCAATGTCAGATGGTGCGTGAGGAACTGACAATGAGGGTGGACGAGGTGACAGAGATAATGGAGACAAAGGACCGGCAGGTGAGGATGCACATAGAGACGGTCACGGTAGCCTTAGAGGACGAACTTGAGGAGATGCACCGAGAAATAAAAGAGGTTAAACAAAAATTAGAGGAAGTGGAAGAAGAGGTGAGTGAAATTAAGAAGGGACGGACAGAAACTAAAAGAGAAATCCAGGAGGAGGTGATGGAATTGGTACAAGGTCGGTGCTCAACTCATAATGTGATGCTCACTAACCAAATAAAAAGTTTGCAGGTGGCAAAGGAAGTGCGGAGACGAGGTACGGAGGTGAGTGGCAATGTATACGATGTGAGGAAAGCTTCAGTTGGCTTGGGGGTTGCTTTGGATCTGGGTGTTCGTGAAAGGCCGTTGGTGAAGTGTGCGACAGGTCTGGTGTGCGAAAAAAGAGGTGTGCCAGAATGTCCGACCATGGGGTGTGTGAGGAAAAAGTGCACGCCGAGGAGTGAGTGTGCCGTCAAGAGTGAGTTGGACGTAGCGCATGTGCGAGGGAGCACATGGAAGCGCGGTGTGGTGAGTGTTACGGAGGAAGTAACGGAAAAGTGTGCGCAAGAGGATGCGCGAGAAAGGTGTGTAACGGACAGGTGCATGAGGAAAGAGTGCGCTGTCGGGAGTAAGGGTGAGTGCGTTGTCGAGAGTGGAGGTGAGAGTATTGAGAGTGACACGGAGCGTGAGTTGGTTGTGGCAGGTGAGCGAGGATGTACACCTGGAATGGAAGGATGCACACCTGGAATGGTAGAGCGTGAGTGGGAATGCACGCTGGAATTGGTAGTGAGGCACGTGGTTGGGTGTGCGGGTGAGAGCACACCTGTGATTGTCACAAAGGAGGTGACCGAGAAAGGGGCGCGAAGAGGTGTGTTGGTGAGGTGTGCGAGCGACGAATGTGTGCCAAGGTGTTCGGTGGTCAGGTGTGTGACCAAGTCGGTGAGCGGAATGAGTGTACCGAGGTGTGTAAGAAAAGGTACGACGAGGAGCATGGAAACGGCTGCATGTATGAGCAAGAAAGGGGTAGCGTATGCATGTAAGCATCCAGGTGAAGCATCGACGGTAACCAGGTTAGAGGTTAGAACGACGTATAGCCGAATCGGGCCCTCGGTGCGCGTCGGGCAGCTTCGCGTGCCGCGAGGACCAGCGGGGATCCGAACCACGGCGGTTTCGAAAGAACCGCCGTACGCGATCCACGCTGTGCCTCGCTTGGAACGGCCGCGTCCGGGCTCCACTAGGCGGAGCGGGCAGCTGGATAGGAAGGGTCGTCATGGCGACCACGTTTTGTTGAGACGTGCCGGCAGGTCGAGATCGGGACATTGGATGGCTCCACGCCGAGGTGGTGCGTGGGATCTCGGCTCGGGTAAGCCCCCGTCCCTGCCCCGAATGCGGGACGCATCCAGCCGCTGGCACAAAACGACCCGCGTTCATTGCTCGGCCGTACGAAGCCGGGCTGTAGACGTGAATTGGCGCACCGAGAGGATGTAATAAGTAGACGGGTGATAGTGATAGTGATCGTGATTTGATACGAAATTTATAATACTGGGTAGAATTGGCAGTAAATGGAAAATTTTTGAATTGGTTGGAATGTGGACGAGCAAAATTTATAGTGAGAGACCCCCGATGTGGTGGGATGGCAAATCCACCATCCCTCACAGGTGGGGGCAAATGCGCAATAGTTTATGGGGTGGCTATGACAACCGAGCCAGGGAGGGCTTGGATAATTGTAGGGATCTAGCGAAGATGACATTAGGTAACGTTAAGATTAGTTAGTGACTGATACCTGTAGTGGGGACGCAGGTAGATTAGTGTGGATTATAATGACGTGGGAGCGCAATAGTTTAAAGGGACGACTGGGAAGCGCAAGTTCCAGAGGGGAGTAGTTAGCTGAGATGATGCCGTGTGTTTGAAGATTGAACAGGTGTGATTGAACAGGTGTGATTGCACAGGTGTGCAACTGAACAGGTGTGTGGAGCAGTGTATGAGGGAGTAGTGGTGATTGCGTGTTGTGTTGACCAAATGGTCCAGGAAGAAAGGAGGGTGCAGGTGGCACCAGGTGTGAGGGCACAGGTGTGCCACAACAGGTGTATGTGGCTGTGTGGAATAAATGGTAGTGTGGAATATCTGGAGTATTGGAATGGATGGTCGTGGAGTGAGAATGGTGGAAATTGTGGAGTGGAGTGGATGGTGCGAAGGTGTGAATGGGGGAAGAGTGGACCCCCATCACGGATACCCGGGGCGGGTAGTGTAAGTGTTAGGTAGAGGGTACAGGTAAATTGTGGTTGGATATTGGCATCTGTGGTGCGGGTGACAGAATGGTATTTGGATGGGTGCATTAGTGTTGTGGAAATGGCTGGGCGTGTAGCCTGTTAGTGTGTGTAGTTGGTTGGGCGCTCCACCACTGTAAGGATGTCGGCCAGGTGAGGCCGCAGGTGGGCTCTGGGAGCCGGTAGTAGTTGTTGTGGATGGGGCCCGAGGATCCGGAGGACGGACCCGGGTAGCCCAGTGCCAGAGGGCACCGAGTGGGGTGACAGAGCCAGGAGGGGCCTGCCCCAGTTAGATAGGTTAGGGTGAGGAGCTAGGTAAGCTCGGGTGGCAACTGCAGTGGTGGAGGTGTGCAGGTGGGTAGACCTGCTGGGAGAGCTACACGTCGCGGCCCAGAAATTGTGCGAGGCACCGGGAGATGAATCGGGGGAGCGAGACCCCAAATTGAGAAGCACCACAGTTTGGTCAATGGGAATTGGTTTTTAGAACCCATAGTGTAAGTGGCCAATGGATTGGCAGGGAAAGACCCCGGGTAGTGTAAAGTGTGTTAATGTCATTTAGAAAGTAGTTAGGATGAAGTCTCCTCGCACCATCTGCATCCACTCACCTGAGGTGACAGGTACTCCACACCATGCCATGTTTTGATTATTTTTTATGATGCAAATGTTTGGATTGTGAGACGCATCATGACGTGGGTGTGACATTGTGCTTTGATGTTCCATCTCTGCCTCCTTATGAGGATTGATGACGAATTGGGTGATGGCAAATTTTGGTTAGAGGGATTGTGGTGACGAATTTGGTATAGGGGAAATATAGGGAAGACGTGACAGTAGTGACGAATTGGTAATGTGTAGATTTTGTACATATGGGGTAAGGGCAAGGGTAGGGTAGGTGACAGGGGGGTGACGTACGGTAGGGACGAGCTTTCTCACTTCGCCCTCCGTACGCATTTCACCTTGCATTGCCTTATTGACGTGTACCCTTGTGACCTTACCCCTCGCTCAATTGTCTTTCTTTTGTCTCCCACATGACCTGTGCGCCATTGGGTGCCGAGGGGAGCGTGCGTGAGGTGGCCATTGTGCGCCCGAGATTCCCAGAACCAGCATGCATTGCGTTGATGTACCACTTTATGGACCGCTGTTCTGCGGCCAAGTACCACTTGATGGACCCCAGGTTCTGGGGCAGGGCACCTCTGTTGGAGACCGGCCATAGTGGCCAGGGAATCTTGCTTGCGGACCTCGGTAAGGTGGCACCTATGCCAAACAGGTGGACCACCCTTAGTTGGCCCCTGAGGCCCTAAATAAAAATGGACACAAGTTGTGCTTTTTATTATTTCCAACTAGGCCGCATGAAGCCAGAAGACGTCGGGAAGAACATCGGCCCAGCAGAGAAAGAGAAGACCACCACCGTAAATGTATAGTTTGAGAATAATTCCGTAATTTGGTTAGCTGTGGGCTTGAGTCTGTTAGACAGGGTGCAATGCAATAGGGGGACATACTTATTTGTGTTTTAAAATCGTCACACTCAGGGCCAGGTTAAAAGTAGAGGGAACTACACCTACGTGTCACACTAAATTAAAGTTGTAGGCCCGGGCCCGGACCTGAAGAAAGGAGGGTGCAGTGTAACGAATTTGGAAAGTGTAAAGAATGTGAGAACTGGTTTGCTGTGTTTTAACTGGCCCTCGTAGAGTAAATAAGATCGAAAGACGCCCCCCTAGTTAATTCCATGAACCTACAGACAGGCCACGATATATCTTTTGTAAATAGCTTATTTCCTTATTCTATGTAGGCTAAATATGTGTTTCCCACTAGATTGACTCTGCATTGCATCAAACGAAATAAAGCGTAGGCCCCTCCGATGATCCATGGCAGCTCAAGTGCCAGGGATTCCCCCACTTGAGCTTTGACAGCAGCCGTTTATTGCAGTACTGAACTGCTGTGCAACGTGACGGCGCCTTACCTGCAGCTGCTGACCGGTTTTCGCCATTTGCGGCCATTACGAACAAGGGGAGTGGCTAGAGAAGACGGGTCGCCCCCCTCGTCATAGGGGGGAGGAGTAAGTCGGCCCCGCTCATCCAACCCAGAACAAGGGGTTTGGCTAAGAGAGGGCGGAGCGGGAACCCCCGAGAAAGTGCGCGAAGGTTCGGTGAGAAACCAATATAAGCCGCCGCGGGACGCACTCCACCCTCTTGCTCTGACCCCGTCCTCTTGCTTGCTGTCGCTCGTTGTTGCTGGGGAGAAGGAAGACGCCTGAACGAGCAGGTGTGTGCGAGCCATCGTGTGACCAGCTGCGCTGCAGCTAAGGGGGCAGCTAAGGGGCCGCAGGCCACGAAAAGGACGCGCCAGGCAGCAATCCACGCTGGACCCTCCATTGCCTCCCAAAACAACCATCCATCCTCAAGCCATACCTGCCTGCAATATCCCCCGTGTAAGTGTGAACGTCGTCTGTCTTGAATGTTGTCCTGGGGTTTTTAAAGTAAATTGAATAGTATAAGCTAACGATTCACTGTGTGACTGCTTCTTCCATCCATTGCTTGTAAATAACTTTGATCGCTCCTTCTTTTTGCTTGTGTGTATAATAAATCCTGTTATTCCTCCGTACTCTGTCTTCTTCTCTCTTCCTCTTTACATTCGGTCGCTTTAGAGGTTTCCCGATTGAATACCTGTGGCGCGATTGGTCAACGTTGGGGGAGTCGGGCTAATCGGGGATCCTGTAACGGTCGCGGTTGACCATCCGCTCGGCCCAAAGTAACATCTTGTCCGCGACCCGTAACATATATATATATATATATATATATATATATATATATATATATATATATATATATATATATATATATATATATATATTGTTGCGGTTTTAGAACCCTCACTTGTAAATAATACTTGTAAATATTCCATTATTAAAATGTTAAAGGTCGCACCCTTAATTAGTCCATATGCAACACGTAGGCCACCATAGGAACTTTAGTTATTTCATTTTTTTGTCATTTTTTTGTTTTTTGTCAAACCTCGACTCTGATTCTGCAACTGGACCAGATGGCATCAGCCCACGGGTCCTAAAATCCTGCTCTGCCGCTCTATCTCACCCTCTCTCTGTTCTTTTCACCCTATCTTTTGCTCAAGGTCATCTGCCAGCATCCTGGAAATCAGCAAACATTACCGCTTTACACAAAAAAGGTGCAAAAACAGATCCTTGCAACTACAGACCAATCAGCCTGCTCCCAATTATCAGCAAAGTCATGGAATCCATCATTGCTTCGGATATGAAATCTTTCCTCTTCTCCAATGGCTTGATCTCTGATCATCAATTTGGTTTCAGACCAGGTCACTCTACTCTGGACATGCTGCTTCTGCTGTCTCAACAATGGATGGAGGTCCTCAATGCCAAACAGGAAATCAGAGCTGTCTCCCTTGACATATCACGTGCCTTCGATACGGTCTGGCACCCAGCTCTGCTCACCAAACTCTCCTCCTATGGTATCCATGGAAATCTCCATGCATGGCTTGCGGACTTCCTCTCTGGTCGTAGTCAACGTGTGGCCCTGAATGGAT
Organism: Myxine glutinosa; assembly: GCF_964187855.1. Lineage (NCBI taxonomy): Eukaryota > Metazoa > Chordata > Myxini > Myxiniformes > Myxinidae > Myxine > Myxine glutinosa. The sequence goes on along the minus strand of NC_136269.1, from coordinate 31,209,248 downwards.
TTCTCTCATCTCCCCTTCCCGTTCAGGCTGGAGTTCCCCAAGGCAGTGTGCTGGGCCCTGTGCTTTTTCTGGTCTTTATCAATGATCTCTCCGACTCTCTGGAAAATCCTCTGTATCTCTTTGCTGATGACTCCACTCTCTGCCGCTCCATTCCTCTTCCCTCAGATCGGCAGTCTGCAGCCTCCTCACTCTCTGAAGACCTGGACAAAATCACAGACTGGTCAAACATGTGGAACATGTCTTTCAATCCTGACAAATCTCACACTCTTACTATGTCTCTCCGAAAAGATCGACTGGACAACCCTCCCATCTACTTTCTCAACAATCCTCTCCAAGAAGTTCTGTCCCTCAAGCTTTTGGGTCTCACCATCTGCCATGATCTTTCTTGGGAAAACCACATTTCCAAGCTGGCCTCCAAAGCCAGTCGCCGACTGGGCATCCTCCGTCGTGCGAAGTCCTTCCTAGGCACACCTGAGCTCCTCACCACATACAAGGCTTTCATCCGCAGCTCAATGGAATACTGTTCTCCCCTATGGGCTGGTGCTCCTGCCTCACACCTGGCTCGGCTTCACGCTGTTGAATCCAAAGCTTTCAGAATCGTTGGAATCTCCCGCGATGAAGCTATCTCTGAGGGCCTTTCACTCACTCACCGCAGGCAGGTAGGTGGTCTTTCTGTCTTCTACCGACTCCTCTCCGGCCTTGCTCCCCCAGCTCTCTCTGTGCTCTGTCCCCCAAATATTCCTACAGGTCGCACAAGGTCTGCCAGCCACCCTCTGATGGTTAAACTGCCGAAATCTCGGCTCTCTGCTCACCTTCACTCTTTCATTCCTCTTTTCTCCCGCCTCTGGAACAAACTCCCACACTCACTTCAATCACACTCCTCCCTCCAGGTCTTCAAAACAGCTGTTCACCACCATCTCTTATCTTCCCCCATCCAAAACCTTGATCTTTTCTACCCCCACTAATTCACCCCAGATCCACCTTGTTTGAAATTCCACCTTCTTTCCTGGAAGTCTTGGCAGTGTCCATATGTTTTATACCTCTCCAACCCCCCCCCCCCCCTTCCCATGCCTTCCCCCCAAAGCCCTCTCCCTCCCACAGTTCTCTCGATGTCTCCATGTCTCTCGGTCCCTGCTCTCAAATGTTGCGTTTGTGTCCTTCCCCCTCTCTCCCCATCTTGTCTACCGCTCCCGATGTTACTTGTTTTGTGTGTCTGTTTGTCTTTCTGTATGATTAATGTTCGCTCTTTCACGAGCCTCGATCTTGTATACAAAAAAAAAAAAAAAAAGAACTCCCCCCCCCCCCCCCCCCCCCGCCATATGCAAGGTCTGGTCGCGCGCCAACGATACGCAGAGCTGCCTGCCGGGTTTCTCCTGCGGAACCGGAGCCTGGACGGGGGTCGACTGGAGCCTGGATCATCTAGCTGGACCTTCCACCCTACCCACTACAATCCCGTGTGAGTGTGTATGTTTGTCCAGGGTTGTAAGTTAAGACTGTATAGTTAAGCCTGCCCTGTGTCCTGCTTTTTCTTCTTCTTGTATATTCTTTCCTTTCCTCTTCTTTTTGGTTTGTAATAAATCACCTTGTTATTTCTTGGTTTTTCCCTAATCCGATCGCCTCCGTCCTTTCTTTCCATTGAGTACCTGTGACATGATTTCAGAACCGCTTAGAATCGGGTTTAGTATTTGTTAATGGCTCGGATCGCGGATTGCTAACCGCTTGGCAATATTCCATCAATATCCGTGGTTCGGGCGGGAGTTATTTCCCTGCTCGCGGTCGGTGTTGGTAATTAGGTATTTGGGACCCAAATTGACCAATCACCCTACCCAAGACCGACCGGGAGGAGCGTTGTAGCCTCCAGGACTCGGGATGGCCAGCTTAAAAGGACAAGGGGATTACCCCCCCCCCCCCCTTGATAAGGGGAGAGCCGACCCCCGAATCCGTAAAAATTGGTGTCAGGAGTGGTATTTGAAGCCCGAACCAAATTTTTTTAACATCTGAAAAAACTGGTCAAAACATTACGAGCGGCCGAAATTTTATATACCATCTAAATTGAATCATGCCATGGATAATCAAGGCGATCGGAGGCCGGTGGGGGTAAATGAGGAGATAAAGGAGGGGTTAGAATCAACCCAGGACCCCAGGGAAGAAGTGGGAGAGATGGAGGAAGAAATTAATGAGGATGCAGCAGTGGGGGTTGCAGGCGCGCAAAATGGCGGCGCCTCGCACATGGCGACGAGGGCTGCGCCCACGGCGCAGGTGGGAGGGATGGACATGCAGGCCCTCATTGCGCAGCTGCAGGCAGCCATGAAGTGGGGTTGGGAAACCAAATTGAGGGAATGGAAAATAGATTAAAAAATGAATTGGGAAGTCAAATTGGGGGGTTGAGAAATGAATTGGGCGATCAAATTGGGGGATTAGACAGTAAATTTGGGGGATTAGACAGTAAATTTGGGGGATTAGAAAATAAATTTGGGGGGTTAGGAAGCAAATTGGGAGGATTCGGAAGCAGATTAGGGGGCCAGTTGGAGGACGTAAATGGCCAAGCCCGGGAAATAAATGAGGGGTTGGCGAGGGACAAAGCCAAGTATGAAATAAGAGCATTGGAGAGGGAAGGAGACCGCGAGTTGGGCGGGACGGGCACAATGGTATGCGACGGGGTAGCGCGACTTGAGAAGCACGGGGAAAGCGAGGCTGAGCAAGGCGCAGGTAACTGGACGGGTATAGCAATCGCGACCCGGGGTATGGGGAAGCCGGCGACCGTCGAAGTAGAGAATTTTATTTTATTAGCGCCAGTGGTCGTCGAGGAAAAAGAATATAAAATCAAACAAATAGTGTAAATTGGGATTCAAGAGACGGCAGAGATAGAAATTAAATCGAGGGAAGAAATGGAATGCACTCAAAGTCCGTGTTCACATCGTGATGTCATGCTGCATAACCAGATGGAAAGTTTGCAGGTGGAGCGAAGAGGAGGCCGCGCCAAGGTGAGGAGGGCTGTATATGGCGCGAACAGATTTGGCGCAAAAGTATTTGGCGCGAGAGGGTTTTTCGCGCGCTTGGGATCCAGGCGGCACCCGGGCGTTCGTGGAAGGTCCGTGGTGCGCTGTGTGAGAGAGAATGGCGCGCATGTGCGAATGGCGCCAGAGCGCGAGTACATTACAGAGTGTGAAAGGGAAAGCGAATGCACGACGGAGTGTATGTATGGGAGTGAGAGTGAGAAGTGCGACACAGAGAGTGAGATGGATATGGATGAGTAGCGTGTGCGAGGATGCACACCTGAGTTGGTTGTGGAGCACTTGATTGGGTGTGCGACAAAGTGCACACCCATGAGTGGTATGGAGTACGTACCAGGAGAGTGTGTGCCAGGGTGTGCGCAGGAGAGGTGTGTAACCGAGGATTGTGTGAGTGTGCCTGGGTGATGTGCATGAGAGAGTGCGGTGACGGAATGCATGGGATGTATGGGAGGCATTGGAGCGCCGCGTTGTGTGAGTAGGAAAAGGAATGCGTGGTGTGAGCATGGGAGGGGAGCATCGACGTTAACCGGGACAGCGTTCAGGCCTACTTATAGCCGACACGAGCTCTCAGGGCGTGGTGCACTTTGTGTGCTGCGGGGGCCGGCCGGGGTCGTTGCCGCATCGCTCCTGCACAGAGCGCCATGCATGATTCAGGCCGGGCTCCGCCCTGCACGGTCGGTGACGCGTTTTGCCAGGCAAGGCGACCGGCCCGGTTCGAGGGGAGGTAGGAGGGTTCGGAGCAGCGCCCCCTTGTGGTGGTGGCGCTCCGGCCGGGCAAGGCCGGGCCACCGCGCATGGGAGCGAAAGGCCCTGCATCGGGATGGGGCCTGGAGTCTTGGCCCGACAAAACCTCCTCCCCTGAATCCGAATGCCGGACGGACCCAACCTGCAGGAGACAAACCACCCGTATGCATTGCTCGGTTTTTCGAAACCGAGCTGTAAAAATGTATTTCCCGCACGAGAGGCTCAAGTTTAGTGGACTGGAATAGTGATAGTGATGATGGCAAATGGTATCTGGTGTAGTGATGGATGGTAGTTTTACCATTCACATTACTCACCTTGGGCACATGAGCTTTCGGATTTATGGGGTATGGCGGTGAAAACCTAGCCAGGGAGAGTTAGGATAATGGATAGGAATCTAGAAAGATGACCATATGTGACTTGAGAGTTAAGTAGTGACTTTGTACATGTAGTGGGGACATAGTCAGATTAGGTGGTTGATAATGACGTGGGATGTGCATAGTTTAATGGGATGACTGGGAAGCACGAGTCTTAGAAGGGCAATAGTTAGTCAGATGATGCTGTATGTATGAGCTTGAATTGTGTATGAGCTTGTGTATTGAGCAGAGTATTGAGGATGTGTGTGATTGTGCATTGAGTGATTGACTTGCAAGGTGTGCAAGTGAAGTACAGGTGCATGAAGAATGGTTGGATGGAATAGATGGTCTGGAATAAATGTAGTATGGAATGAATGGTGTGGAGTGAGGAGTGTGGAATACGTGGAGTGGAGTGTATGGTGCGAAATAGTGGATGGGGGAAGGATGGACCCCTTCACGAGTACCCGGGGAGGGTAGATTAAAAGTAGGTAGCGGGAGTAGGAAAATTGTGGTTGGATATTGACATCTGTGGTGCTGTTTGTGGAAAAGAAGTGTTTTGTTGGGTGCATGAGTGTATGGAATGGCTGGGCGTGTGGCCTGTTAGTGAGTATGGTTAAATGGGCACTCCGCCACTGGTAGCCTGTCGGCCAGGTGAGGCCGCAGGTAGGCTCTGGGAGCCAAGTAGTGCCAATTAGAGTTCAATGGGGCCCGTGGATCCCAAGGAGAGGACCCGGGTAGCCCGATGCCAGAGGGGGCATTAGTGGGGTAAGGGAGCCAGAGGGCCTTCCCCAGGTAGATTAGGGTGAGGAGCTAGGTAAGCTCGGGTAGCGACGTACAGTGGCGGAGGTGTGCAGGTGAGCGTACCTGCTGGTGAGCCACACGACCCAGCCCTGAAATTGTGTGAGGGCACAGAATTGAAAACTCGGGGGAGTGAGACCCCAAATTGGAGTGCACCACAGACTGGTCAATGGGAATTTGGTTTTTAGAACCACATAGAGTAAAGATGGCCAATGGTTTGGCAGGGCAAGACCCCGGGTAGTGTAGAGTGTTAATGTCATTTCGAAGTATAGCTAGGATGAAAATCTCTTCGCACCATCCGCATCCACTCGTCTGGGTGATAAGACTCCACACCATGGTTTGTGCAGACATTTGGAATGTATGACGCATCTTGACGTGGGTGAGACATTGTTTAATATTCCATCTCTTCCTCCTTAGGAGGGATTGGGGATGAATTTGGCATTAGAGGGAATGGGAAAGACAAGACGGTAGCGACTGATTTGTGAGGTGTAAATTGTGTAAATACGGGTAAGGGCAAGGGTAGGGTAGGTGACGTGGGGGGTGACGAACGGTTAGGGACGAGCTTTCTCGGCTCGCTCTCCCACGCCCTTCATGTTGCATTACTTTGCATTGATGTGTACCCTTGCGCCCCTGCCCGCTGATCTGCTTGTCCTTCCTTTCCCACTCACGGACCCTTGTTCTTTTGTGCCCGAGGGAAAGTGTGCAGGTGCTGCAGTTGTGCGCCCGCACCCTTGCTGCCTGCCTGCCTGCACTGGTACACCACTTATGGACCACACGTTCTGTGGCCTGGCACCACTATATGGACCACACGTTCTGTGGCCTGGCACCACCATATGGACCACACGTTCTGTGGCCTGGCATTTGGCTGGAGCAGACCATTGCTGCCAGCAGCATCTTGTTTGCGGACCACATTTTAAAGTGGCACCTATGCCCAGCGGTGGACCACCTGAGTTGGCCCTGCTGGCCCTAAATAAAAGACGGACACGGTTGGTGCAATCCCTTTTACTAAACAGACAGCAAGCAAGAAGACAGCCAGAAACATCAGCCCAGCAGCCAGCCCAGCAGAAAAGAAGAAGACACCATTTATTATTTTTTTGAAATGTGTTTTGTGCATTTTCATTCTTTGGTGCATTTTCATGCTTGGTGCTTTTCCTGCATTTTTTGTATTTCGGTGCTTGGATGGTGCTTTTGGTGCATTTTGTTTATTGGTGCATGTGGGTATGGTGTATCGGTGCAGTGCAGTGCAGTGATTTGCCTCTTTTCAAAAGATCTGCTTCTCTTCCCACAAAAGACAGGTCCTGGGTGACAGTTTGTAAATAATTAGTGTTTGTAAATAATGCTCCCCACCGGCTAAATGTGTAGTTTGGAAATAATTCCGCAATTCGGTTAATTGTGGGTGTGGGTCAGTTAGATAGGATGCAATGCAGCAGGCGGGACATATCTAGTGTTAAAACTGTCGCACTCAGGGTGAGGTTAAAAGTAGAAGGTAACCACACCGAAGTGTCACATTAAGTTAAAGGATAGTTCCCTTTTGTTTCGGCCCGGGAGGGACCTGGAGGAGAGGAGGATGCAGTGTTGCGGTTTTAGAACCCTCACTTGTAAATAATACTTGTAAATATTCCATTATTAAAAGGTTAAAGGTCGCACCCTTAATTAGTCCATATGCAACACATAGGCCACCATAGAAACTTTAGTTATTTCATTAGTATGTGTTTTAGATAAGGCCGTGTTCCCAATAGTTAAATCTGCGTTGCATTAATCAAATAAGAAAGGCCCCATTCGCTTCTTTTCAAATCTCTCTCTCCCAATTCTATTACATGCCTTTTTGTTAGCAGCGTTCGCTGCCTCGCTGAGCTTCCGCCCAAGCGCCCCCATTAACCATGCGGTCGGCTCGAGGAACAAGGGGGCAGAGCACCAAGAACAAGGTGTGGCCCTGTCAACCAGCCGTCAAAGGCGGAGCCGGTAAGCCCTTACCAGCCAACCAGGGCTGAGGTGAGATCGCTGGCGGGCGTGGTTTCCAAGCGTGCGGATTGATCTTTGAGCACGTTATATAAGCGTGAGCGCGAAGCCCTTTTACCGACTGTGCAGGGCACCATCGTGATTCGAGGACTTATCCAGCGGTGCTCATAAGAACGAACTCCTTTTACGGACTGCGCAGGGGACCGTCATTATTGAAGGACTGGAGGATATACGCGCTTTGCAAACGGACTCCTTTCGAAAGAACTGCGCACAATGGACTCGTTGGGAGAGAGGGCTGATAACGAACTTGTGGGTATAGGCACTTATTGAAAGGACTGATCCAAGAGCGCACATTTGCGAAGAACTTCCCCCCGCCATATGTAAGGTCCGGTCGCGCGCCATTGATAAGCAGAGCTGCCTGCCGGGTTTCACCTGCGGAACCGGAGCCTGGACAGGGGTCGACTGGAGCCTGGATCATCTACCTGGACCTTCCACCCTACCCACTATAATCCCGTGTGAGTGTGTATGTTTGTCCGGGGTTGTAAGTTAAGACTGTATAGTTAAGCCTGCCCTGTGTCCTGCTTCTCCTTCTTCTTCTTGTATATTCTTTCCTTTCCTCTTCTTTTTGGTTTGTAATAAATCACCTTGTTATTTCTTGGTTTTTCCCTAATCCGATCGCCTCCGTCCTTTCTTTCCATTGAGTACCTGTGGCACGACTTCGGAACCGCTTAGAATCGGGTTTGGTATTTGTTAATGGCTCGGATCCCGGATTGCTAACCGCTCGGCAATATTCCATCAATATCCGCGGTTCGGGCGGGAGTTATTTCCCTGCTCGCGGTCGGTGTTGGTACTTAGGTATTTGGGACCCAAATTGACGAATCACCCTACCCAAGACCGAGCGGGAGGAGCATTGTAGCTTCCAGGACTCGGGACGGCCAGCTTAAAAGGACAAGGGGATTAACCCCCCCCCCCCTTGATAAGGGGAGAGCCGACCCCCGAATCCGCAACAATATATATTTATTTATTTTTTTTATTTATTTTTTGGAAAACATACACATACACAGAGGAGGGGGGGGGGGGGAGCATCTTGGCCCACCTTACTACATTATCACTTAATTTCGAGTAAAGTCAGCCAACAAATATCCACCTCTGCATTCGGTTGCAGTTACGTACCATTCACATACGAGTTCTCTAAATCTCCGTGTCGTAATTATAACATTGATATTTTCGTTTTGTTTCCTCAAGTGAATGCCGAGCTGCCACTCTGTATATGCAGCACACTTCACCATATTAGCAGGATCCAGGTCACAGCTAACGAGCGCTTAACGTACGGTCAGGCAGAGCTACCTGGCGCCGTGCCTCGTCTCGGCGAGCTCATCAGCCTTGCTTGCCAAGCTGTCGCTTTAACCACCAGGATATCCCGCTTTGCCTATTCAAAATAACATGGAACCCTAACACGCGATCCATATAACAATATTTCAACAATGTCCAACGTTTCTAGTGTCATATGCTTTGTGGAATTTGGAAATCGTATTTCATTTGCCGAACACATTATAAAACAGTAGGAATGCTAAAGTAGGAATGCGAAAAGCCATCACATGATCATTGCTGCAATTATTCCGCACAGACAAATGCTTCAACACAAACTACATTTGAACCTTTAAAATATGCCATGCAACAGCGACCGGTATTTATTGTTTTCTTTAGTAAAGGGATGGCCACGTTGAGCAGGTGGATAGAATCATACCTCTACTGACTCATAAATGAGGCATTACCTGCATCCGAGGCATCATTTCCTAATGACGTGAATCGTTGCAGGCAAATCGAGTCAAAGTTTGAGTCCAATTCCAAGTTTCTAAGATATTTACAAAGACTTAATAAGGATGTTATATGACACAATGCCAAAAGTGTTAACGTTTGAAGTGTTGAGTGAATTTTGTTGAAAACCGAATCGTATTATAAACACTTTGCGAATGGTGAATGCAAAACACGTACTCGTGTCAATCTCCACCAACACATACAGAACATTTATATTGTGTTTTAGTAAATAATTTGAAGATGTGCATAAGCTGGTCGCATCCAAAATGATTTGCCCCAAAACAAACAAAGTGGTAAAAACTCCAAAATTTTACTTTTGCTTTGAAATATTTCCAAACATTTAACATTCCATTGTATTATATGACAAGACAAGTCAGGAGACGACGATGGTTCACGAGCGAGCGGTATTCAATGACAAAGGTCAAAACCGACATGGAAAATATATAAATAGGAATGTATTATCTGTTATGAGACCAGTTAGCTACACAATACCGAAAATTCGGTTCGATTCCGACAACTTTGAAAATTTGACCTTTGTGACCTTCAAAGGTAAAAGGTCGAGGATTCTAAAAAAAAAATTGGAAAACTTGTATTTCATGATGTATGTGATAATATAAGATCATGTACGACATTTCACCCTATCAGGAAGCGAACAATGTAATAAAACCATCAAAAATCGACTTTTCTAAATTTCGTGACCTTGTGACCTTGACCTTGGAGCGAAAATGAAAAATCGAGCTTCGTGGGGCTAGACACGTGACATTGGCCTAACCAAATACCGAAAGCCCTGTCAGATTCCATCAAACCCCTCGGAGAAGATGTAGCTTGAACTCGATTACCCCCTAAAAAGACATCTTTTTCAGGCGTGGCTCCGCCCACAATGGGCGCAATACGCCCACTCTAGGCAGGACACAACTAGATCATGATATCAACCTCCCACCCAAGTTTCATCAAGATCGGATGATATCATCGGGTAGTTATGCTGCGGACAGAGAGACACACACACACACAGACACACACATAGACGGACGCACACACATGACGAATATAGTGGTCACTTGATAACTCGTGAACCAATACGACCAGACATAACCAGCTCATCAAAGGACAATGGATGGAATCAACAGGACGTTGATCGAGGTATACTAACCGTCGTGGGAAGTAAAGAGAAGCTGACATCTAGGTTATTAATCCTTTGTCGGAGCAAAGGAGGAGGGGTGAATGCCCGAAACGTAAACTTCTTAACTCACTTCCCACATGATCTAGATTCTAGTATATCTCATAGTCGTGTTGATCTCATGAATTGTTCTACCTGCTGTCGACGGCAGATTGACGCTAAACAAGCTCTTCATTCTACATCATCAAACTAGTTACCTCTGCCACCGAAGATCAATGAAAATTATGTTTTTACCCCTGTCTGTCTGTCTGTTTGCTTGGGGAAAAATCAAAGATTTTTCAAGTATATTGATTGGTCTTCTGTGTTATTCTGTCTGTTTGCATGTCAATCGCCTACACGTCACAATGTTAAACCGATCTTTGCGAAACCTCACCAAATGCTAGAGCTGGTCATAAGGAAGAAGCCTATTGATTTTGAGGTCAAAAGGTCAACATAGGCCAAAGGTCAACAACTTTGTCAAATTTCTAAAATGCTCTATTTTTATCTGGTACAGTACGGAATCCATAGACATATAGTCTTATGGCTTCATAGACGGCTTCACGGACGGACGGCTTCACGGACGGACGGCTTCACGGACGGACGGCTTCATGGACGGACGGCTTCACGGACCATGTTTTTCGGTTTTTATGTACATACACTATACAGTACATACATTTTGCGTTCAAATGTCCATCGTCGTGATTTTCTGGAAGCTCCAAGGGATTTTCTATGTTCAGTAAAGTATCATTATCAAATTGAAACAGCCAAATTTGATTGCCACAGCCATGTGACATGCTATCCAGTTATTCTTCTTCTTCGTATGCAGCACGAAGCTAGTGAATAGCACCATTGGCAGAGGCCATGGCTGTGTTGCTGATGCAGTGCTTTCTGTAGGTTAGGGCTAGAATTTGGCCATGGAGCCGGCAATAGCTCACCCAATCTTTGTGAAGGACACTGTGGCATCTTTGTCATCCACCAACGAATGCTGGCAGATGGAACGCCCGTTTAACATCCATCTGAGGGACAGCACAAACATCGATGAATCACGCTGCCTGTGAAACACCGAGATGACAACTTATAGCTAGGTTCGGGATTCAAACCCAGGCTCGAGAGCTTAGAGGCAAGTGCACGTACCTCCAGGCCATCTCGTCAGCCCATGCTATTCAGTACAACTGAGTAACACAAAATGGGACTATTTGAAATGTTGTTTGAATTACTGAGAATGTTCTAGATCAGGCCAGATTTAAAGAAATGAATTTGAATTGGCAAAGCTTCAAATTATTAAGAGTCTATTGTATCTCGGCTTTGTACTATTACAATTAAAATTCCCTACGCAATGCAATCTCAACAATCCTAAAATACATACAAATTTAATGCCATAATTATTCCGACCTTGTACAGTCAACAGGGGACATTTTGGCACTGGTCTTTCATAAACTGGCTGCTCAGGCCTGACATTGGACAACAGGTGATATTGATGGAAACAACAGGTGATATTCACATAGACCGCATGCACATTGATGCCTCACCCTGCCTGCGAAACACCAGGTTGGTTGAGATTGGAACCCAGACTAGACAGCTCAGAGGTGATGGTGCATAACTCGAAGCTATCCTGCTGGCCCATGTCTACCCAAATCCTTATAATTAATATCAAGGTACATTAATGTCTACCAATGTCTTTGTCCAGCATGTGATATACGTACCATATTCTCCCTAAGCCATAGAACACCGTAAATAATTAATAATAATAAATTTTATTGCGCTGTTATTATTTTCTGTCAACAATGACACATGACAAGTCACGACATTACTGATAACCTCATGAAGTGATTTGTAAAAAATACTAATATTTAGCCGATTGGTCGCTTCAAAAATCACGTTGTCATTTCAATGCCAAATTTACCATTAAAATCCATCCAAAAAATTGTCACCATTTCAATGCCAAATTCACCATTCAAATCCATCCAAAAAAGTTACCATTTCAATGCCAAATTTACTATTCAAATCGGTCCAATAAAAGTACCATTTCAATGCCAAATTTACCATTAAAATCCATCCAAAAAATTGTTACCATTTCAATGCCAAATTCACCATTCAAATCCATCCAAAAAAGTTACCATTTCAATACCAAATTTACTATTCAAATCGGTCCAATAAAAGTACCATTTCAATGCCAAATTTACAATTAAAATCCATCCAAAAAATTGTCACCATTTCAATGCCAAATTCACCATTCAAATCCATCCAAAAAAAGTTACCATTTCAATGCCAAATTTACTATTCAAATCGGTCCAATAAAAGTACCATTTCAATGCCAAATTTAGCATTAAAATCCATCCAAAAAATGGTTACCATTTCAATGCCAAATTCACCATTCAAATCCATCCAAAAAGTTACCTTTTCAATGCCAAATTTACTATTCAAATCGGTCCAATAAAAGTACCATTTCAATGCCAAATTTACCATTAAAATCCATCCAAAAAATTGTTACCATTTCAATGCCAAATTCACCATTCAAATCCATCCAAAAAAAGTTACCATTTCAATGCCAAATTTACTATTCAAATCGCTCCAATAAAAGTACCATTTCAATGCCAAATTTTACCATTAAAATCCATCCAAAAAATGGTTACCATTTCAATGCCAAATTCACCATTCAAATCCATCCAAAAAAGTTACCATTTCAATGCCAAATTTACTATTCAAATCTGTCCAATAAAAGTACCATTTCCATGCCAAATTTACCCTTAAAATCCATCCAAAAAATTGTTACCATTTCAATGCCAAATTCACCATTCAAATCCATCCAAAAAAGTTACGATTTCAATGCCAAATTTACTATTCAAATCGGTCCAATAAAAGTACCATTTCCATGCCAAATTTACCCTTAAAATCCACCCAAAAAATTGTTACCATTTCAATGCCAAATTCACCATTCAAATCCATCCAAAAAAGTTACGATTTCAATGCCAAATTTACTATTCAAATCGGTCCAATAAAAGTACCATTTCCATGCCAAATTTACCCTTAAAATCCACCCAAAAAATTGTTACCATTTCAATGCCAAATTCACCATTCAAATCCATCCAAAAAAGTTACGATTTCAATGCCAAATTTACTATTCAAATCGGTCCAATAAAAGTACCATTTCCATGCCAAATTTACCCTTAAAATCCACCCAAAAAATTGTTACCATTTCAATGCCAAATTTATGTTTCAAATTCGTCCAAAAAATATTATTTCAATCCCATGGGTGGGAGGATTCTTAGTCAGATTTGAATGAATGCAGTTGTCGCGCTGTGAAAGATCAGACATCAGGTGTTTTTTTTTGGTGTAAGTGCACCACCACTTATAGAGCGAACAATGCGAGCACAAAGCGATGTTTCATTACTCGGATCACCATGAAATTCTGCCACAATTTCCATCCAGGCCTTGCACCGCATGTTCATAGAACGTTGTAAAATGAAATATATAAATTAATTAATCAATTGAAAAGGACCGGGTGTGATTAGCACCGTTGAAATATGCTTGTGGCGCAGATTTTGAATAATTTTACCCACTCAAAGAGCTGATGTTAACAGCAGAAGCCATTACCACGACTTCTCTTTCAAAACGTTACAGGGCCCTATGCTTTCGGGATTGAAAATCATCTTTCCACGTTATACCGTACCCCATTTACACAATTCAGCTGTAAAATGTATCGCCACCATAAATTATTGTGGCATAAATCATAAAGAATCCATGCGTTCCTCAATAATCAGACTAAAGATTGCCGCAAAGCCCTCTCCGTGAAATGATGTTGAAAACGCACACAGCACACACATGATTAGATTTTTGCCAAAAGGTTGTCTTTGTTTTTTTAAAGAAAAGTGTTTTTACTAAGAGAGGTAAGTGATGGAATTATGTTCCACATTCTCTTCAATGTCATTCTTACCTCTGGGTCTTCAAGACAACTGTTCACCACCATCTCAGATAATCCCCAATCCAAAATCATGATCTTTGCTACGATCGATAACACTTTCCCATCCTCTCCACCTTTCCTCCTTCCAAATTTCCCTCCTTGGAGTTTCCTTCTTTATCCATCTTGTCCACCCCACGCATCCTTTCCTGCCTCCCATTCTTCTCCACCCATTATTTGTCCAAGTCTCCCTCTATCTCGTCCTTCAATGCTGCTGTTAGTGTCTGTCTGTCTCTCCTTTTGTCCTGTTCTGTTCAGTGTACTAGTGCTTCCACGAGTCTCCACTCTGTATCTGAAAAAGTGAGCACCTCGGGCATATTAAACATCCAGAGATACACCGATGAGCACACCTGTGCTAAACGCACAATAAAAGTGTTGTGGTTTACAAGCACGTATATCTATAAAACAGGTGATCTTAAGCAAATTTCTCCGCAACGTAAGTGCTCCAATTAAACATTACATTGATTTATCAAATGTCCACACCTAACGCCATAAACAACACATGCTTTGTTACAACAGAGTGTCTTCAGGAAATGGGGGAGAAGGAAGGAGGTGGTTCTCCTTATTGAGCCTAATGCTTCCTGCAGTCATCTTAGTTTTATCACCCTTGGAGTGTCAATAAACCTTTGTTACAATAAATGTTCAAAATTTTATACGACCGTGATACATAAAATAGTTCAAGACAAGCCAACATTTTTTATTTTAACACAGGTATATATAATTAGGAAATATTTATTTATTTCAACCTAGTAGGTGCAGGCTGAGATCCGGCTGTTGGCACAGGTGGCAAGAAATACAAGAGCTGGTGGAATGGAGGTCGGAAAATTGATGAAGGATAAGTATAAGAAAGGAAAGGGAAAGGAGAGGGTTTAATAGATTAAGGGGAAAGAGTGTGAGGTATGTACGTGACCTCAGGAGAACGACATGCTAACATTTTTGCAGGAGATGACCGGATAGCATAGAGGAAGGTGCACTCACCTCTGAGCTGTCCAGACTGGGTTCGAATCTCTGCGCAGCTATAAACGGTCGTCCTGGTGTTCCAGATGCAAGGGAGGGCATAAATGGAATCACAGTTCATCGACATCAGAAAGACGTTAACCGTGCTAGCACGACCCTCCTGCCAGCACTGGTGCAGTCTTGCTAGCACGACCCACCTGCCAGCACTGGTGCAGTCTTGCTAGCAGGACCCACCTGCCAGCACTAGTGCAGTCTTGCTAACAGGCCCCACCTGCCAGCACTGGTGCAGTCTTGCTAGCAGGACCCTCCTGCCAGCACTGGTGCAGTCTTGCTAGCAGGACCCACCTGCCAGCACTGGTGCAGTCTTGCTAGTAGGACCTTCCTGCCAGCACTGGTGCAGTCTTGCTAGCAGGACCCTCCTGCCAGCACTGGTGCAGTCTTGCTAGCAGGACCCACCTGCCAGCACTGGTGCAGTCTTGCTAGCACGACCCTCTTGCCAGCACTGGTGCAGTCTTGCTAGCAGGACCATCCTGCCAGCACTGGTGCAGTCTTGCTAGCACGACCCTCCTGCCAGCACTGGTGCAGTCTTGCTAGCACGACCCTCCTGCCAGCACTGGTGCAGTCTTGCTAGCAGGACCCTCCTGCCAGCACTGGTGCAGTCTTGCTAGCAGGACCCTCCTGCCAGCACTGGTGCAGTCTTGCTAGCACGACCCTACTGCCAGCACTGGTGCAGTCCTGCTAGCAGGACCCTCCTGCCAGCACTGGTGCAGTCTCACTAGCATGACCACCTGCCTGCACTGGTGCAGTATTGCTAGCACGACCCTCCTGCCAGCACTGGTGCAGTCTTGCTAGCAGGACCCTCCTGCCAGCACTGGTGCAGTCTTGCTAGCACGACCCTACTGCCAGCACTGGTGCAGTCCTGCTAGCAGGACCCTCCTGCCAGCACTGGTGCAGTCTCGCTAGCACGAAACTCCTGCCAGCATTGGTGCAGTCTTGCTAGCACGACCCTCCTGCCAGCACTGGTGCAGTCTTGCTAGCAGGACCCTCCTGCCAGCACTGGTGCAGTCTTGCTAGCAGGACCCTCCTGCCAGCCTGGTGCAGTCTTGATAGCACGACCCTACTGCCAGCACTGGTGCAGTCCTGCTAGCAGGACCCTCCTGCCAGCACTGGTGCAGTCCTGCTAGCAGGACCCTCCTGCCAGCACTGGTGCAGTCTTGCTAGCAGGACCCTCCTGCCAGCACTGGTGCAGTCCTGCTAGCAGGACCCTCCTGCCAGCACTGGTGCAGTCTCGCTAGCATGACCACCTGCCTGCACTGGTGCAGTATTGCTGGCAAGACCCAGTATGAGGAAGGAGATTCCACACGTTTGAGAAGAAAGGAACAAAGCAGTCAGAGTGAGCAGGGAACCTGGTTTGGGGTAGTTTCACAATGAGGGAATTACTGGATAAATTCACAGGATCTGGAGGCAACGTGGAGGGTTTGGGGGATGAGCAGAGGGAACAAGACCTGCATACAGAGGGTAAAAAGGAAATAATAGAGAAGCCTCACCACTATATCTGTTTTTATAGTCTTGCCTCCGTTGCGGCTGCTGGGAAGCATGTAGTGGGTGATACATTATTTTTACATCTTTGTTATAAATGGTATACCCTCTCGGAAATGCTTGTCATGTTTATCAGCCTCCATGAAATCTGGAAGTTGTTGCCGACATGCTAAAGAATTACTCCGCACACATTGTTGCATCTAAATTGGATGCAAGATTTGAGAAACACAATACAGCAGCACCACCAAAAAATAGACATTCCCCGCTTTTCGTAGAGCCCTGACTCGATAATTCCGTTATTTTATAAAAGTAGATTGGGTGAGGACCAATCCCACGGTGACTTTCCTGATAAATAGAGAAGTCATCACCGGCACTCTGAACAAATTACAAATTCCTGCCCAAATAACCTCAGTCACTTCGGGTTATTTGAACAGCCAGGTCTGGTCAGCCATTTTATGAAAGCCAGACTGAAAACTTTCACCAGCAGACTGCGCAAGGAGGTCGGAATAATTTGAGCCGTTGAATTATACAAGTAAAGAGAGAGGAGAGAGAGAGAGATTTGATGCTTTTCACCCCAATTTGGAGTTTATTGAAGTCACTCACAGTAGCTCAACAGACTCGTTTCAAAAGTTTACATGTTATCGAGGGGCGTTTAAACCTAAGGATTTCAAGATGTTCCTCATCTCGAGAACAAGCAATTTGCACAAGTTGGTGTCTCAAAAACTTGAAGAGCACTTTGAAAGACATTTCTCAATTGTATTATTTTATTATTTCCCTTCACATTTTATTCACTCGTCAAGGAAAACAACAGTTTTGAAAGTGTCAAAGACAAGCCAACTGTGTTAACTCTGCTTTCATATCAAAAGCCTGCATTTCAAATTGACTCCAGTCTTTCCCAGTAATTGCACCTGTCACCTTTCCCACACTGGAAAATGTTCTCTAATTTGTGGTGGAAACTCAGCTCTTTTCCTCTAAACCTGATACCTTCACGACGTCGGGTCCAGATGAAATAACTGCCATGGTTTGAAGGGTTGCTCGAATCGCACTTGCTCAGCCGTTGTTCTTGCTATGATTACACCTTACAAGAGTTGTAGAACGTAACGGAGAAATCATCATTTGTGTCATCCTTTTCACAAACTTTCCCCTTGGCTGTCAATTAAGTTTCTTTCCCAGTACTTCCTCTTTGGAAAGAATATACATTTTAACTTGGCTTTTTCAGGATGCTAAGGATCATTAAAACAGGGAATTTTTTTTTATATATTTTTTTCTATACTGAATCGAGGCTCGTGAAAGAGCTGACAACCGCGAGGGAAAGACAGCACAGGGGGCCCACGAGGGAAAGACAGCACAGGGGGACCACGAGGGAAAGACAGCACAGGGGGACCGCGAGGGAAAGACAGCACAGGGTGGAAACTTGGCACGTGTGCGAGGGAAAGACAGCACATGGGGACCGCGAGGGAAAGACAGCACATGGGGACCGCGAGGGAAAGACAGCACAGGGGGACCACGAGAGAAAGACAGCACAGGGGGACCACGAGGGAAAGACAGCACAGGGGGACCACGAGGGAAAGACAGCACAGGGGGACCACGAGAGAAAGACAACACAGGGGGACCGCGAGGGAAAGACAGCACAGGGGGACCGCGAGGGAAAGACAGCACATGGGGACCGCGAGGGAAAGACAGCACAGGGGGACCGCGAGGGAAAGACAGCACATGGGGACCACGAGGGAAAGACAGTACATGGGGACCACGAGCGAAAGACAGCACATGGGGACCGCGAGGGAAAGACAGTACATGGGGACCATGAGGGAAAGACAGCACATGGGGACAGCGAGGGAAAGACAGCACATGGGGACCGCGAGGGAAAGACAGCACATGGGGACCACGAGGGAAAGACAGCACATGGGGACCGCGAGGGAAAGACAGCACATGGGGACCGTGAGGGAAAGACAGCACATGGGGACCACGAGGGAAAGACAGCACATGGGGACCACGAGGGAAAGACAGCACAGGGGACCACGAGGGAAAGACAGCACAGGGGGACCATGAGGGAAAGACAGCACAGGGGGACCGCGAGGGAAAGACAGCACAGGGGGACCGTGAGGGAAAGACAGCACAGGGGGACCGCGAGGGAAAGACAGCACATGGGGACCGCACATGGGGACCATGAGGACAGCCCTGTGCTGTCTTTGCCGGGCATGCAATAGACCCCTGTATTTGATGCCCTGTGCTGTCTTTCCCTCGCGGTCCCCGTGTGCTGTCTTTCCCTCGCGGTCCCCCTGTGCTGTCTTTCCCTCGCGGTCCCCCTGTGCTGTCTTTCCCTCGTGGTCCCCCTGTGCTGTCTTTCCCTCGCGGTCCCCCATGTGCGAGGTCCCCTTTAGCGAGGGAAAGACAGCACATGGGGACCGTGAGGGAAAGACAGCACATGGGGACCGCGAGGGAAAGACAGCACATGGGGACCGCGAGGGAAAGACAGCACAGGGGGACCGCGAGGGAAAGACAGCACAGGGTGGAAACTTGGCACGTGTGCGAGGGAAAGACAGCACATGGGGACCGCGAGGGAAAGACAGCACATGGGGACCGCGAGGGAAAGACAGCACAGGGGGACCACGAGAGAAAGACAGCACAGGGGGACCGCGAGGGAAAGACAGCACAGGGGGACCACGAGGGAAAGACAGCACAGGGGGACCACGAGGGAAAGACAACACAGGGGGACCGCGAGGGAAAGACAGCACAGGGGGACCGCGAGGGAAAGACAGCACATGGGGACCGCGAGGGAAAGACAGCACAGGGGGACCGCGAGGGAAAGACAGCACATGGGGACCACGAGGGAAAGACAGTACATGGGGACCACGAGCGAAAGACAGCACATGGGGACCGCGAGGGAAAGACAGTACATGGGGACCATGAGGGAAAGACAGCACATGGGGACAGCGAGGGAAAGACAGCACATGGGGACCGCGAGGGAAAGACAGCACATGGGGACCACGAGGGAAAGTCAGCACATGGGGACCGCGAGGGAAAGACAGCACATGGGGACCGTGAGGGAAAGACAGCACATGGGGACCACGAGGGAAAGACAGCACATGGGGACCACGAGGGAAAGACAGCACAGGGGACCACGAGGGAAAGACAGCACAGGGGGACCATGAGGGAAAGACAGCACAGGGGGACCGCGAGGGAAAGACAGCACAGGGGGACCGTGAGGGAAAGACAGCACAGGGGGACCGCGAGGGAAAGACAGCACATGGGGACCGCACATGGGGACCATGAGGACAGCCCTGTGCTGTCTTTGCCGGGCATGCAATAGACCCCTGTATTTGATGCCCTGTGCTGTCTTTCCCTCGCGGTCCCCGTGTGCTGTCTTTCCCTCGCGGTCCCCCTGTGCTGTCTTTCCCTCGCGGTCCCCCTGTGCTGTCTTTCCCTCGTGGTCCCCCTGTGCTGTCTTTCCCTCGCGGTCCCCCATGTGCGAGGTCCCCTTTAGCGAGGGAAAGACAGCACATGGGGACCGTGAGGGAAAGACAGCACATGGGGACCGCGAGGGAAAGACAGCACATGGGGACCGCGAGGGAAAGACAGCACATGGGGACCACGAGGGAAAGACAGCACATGGGGACCACGAGGGAAAGACAGCACATGGGGACCGCGAGGGAAAGACAGCACATGGGGACCGTGAGGGAAAGACAGCACATGGGGACCGCGAGGGAAAGACAGCACATGGGGACCGCGAGGGAAAGACAGCACATGGGGACCGCGAGAGAAAGACAGCACATGGGGACCGCGAGGGAAAGACAGCACACGGGGACCGCGAGGGAAAGACAGCACAGGGCGTCAAATACAGGGGTCTATTGCATGCCCGGCAATAGAGGTCAAAGAGCACATGCGCCAATCGAGTGTTTGAAGGAACGAGTACCTGATGCAATGGTTTTCATTTGCTCTTGTATTTTTGACAGGATACTCCATATTTAACAGCGCTCTAAAGCATATGGTGGAACTTGTATGTAAATTGCATGGACGGTGCTCTTTTTAACTCTCTTTAATTTTTGTAAACTATTTTAACTCTTTTTAACGTCAGTCCATTTTCAAATGGATTATTACAAGAGCATCGGAAGACTCATCTCATGGGATTTGAACTTGGCATCCAGGCATCATCAACCATGGGTTCAGATGACAAGATGCAATAAGCCACCCCAGGATGCCAAATATCATATTCCTTGTTTGGATAAAACTTGGTTTATTAAGGAAATCTGTATGCAACGATCGAATGTCACTCTTTTTGCCTGTCACTACAGAAGCTGCTATTTTTAGAATCTTATATTTTTTTGATTACCAGACGTGATGGTGTAATAGTTAGAGCGTCCGCTATGTGTCTGAGAGGTCGCCTGTTCGGACTCAACCAAGTTAAACCAAAACAAAAATTGGTATAAAATGGGATGTGTTTCTTCCTTTCTTGACGTTTCAGCATTTGAAAGGTTAAGAGCACGACGGACAATCCCCATAGGTTGGCATCCATGGGGAGGAGGAAATGCCCTGCTGAATGCACAAGAAAGGCGGTGCCATTGTTGTGACGTCGCTCATACCCAGAGTGCCCCAGGAAGTGAAGGTAATTTCCCCACGCTCAGTGGCTGTGTTTGTCTCATTCTGTGTTGTGTCTCATGTATTTGTCTGTATGTCCATCTGTATGAGATGTGTCTGTGGCAGCTCCACTAAGAGCCTTAGATCCTGTAAAAACAAAAAATAAACAAGAAGACGTCATGCAGAGCACGGCACTTGCAAAATCCACCCCCCTCCCCCCAGAAAATAAAGTTGCAATCGATTCAGCAAATTGTCATTTCATCAAGATCAAAATTGACACTTGATCAAAGCTCGTGTCAATAGGATGAAAAGTGACGATTTTTGGATGAAAATTGATGATTTGTGAAGTTGGACCTTGAGTTGACCTTTTCCCTTTTGACCACAAAAATAGTTGGTTTCCAAATTCAGTGAGGCACTATGCATATGCTGTTCAATTACAAAGTCAATCGGATGAAAATTTATGGTTTTTCAGATGAAAATTTATGATTTTGGAAGCTTGACCTTGAGTTGACCTTTGACCTTTTGACCACAAAAATAGTTGGTTTCCAAATTCAGTGAGGCACTATGCAAATGCTGTTCAATTTCCAAGTCAATCGGATGAAAATGTATGGTTTTTCAGATGAAAATTTATGATTTTTGAAGTTGGACCTTGAGTTGACCTTTGCCCTTTTGACCACAAAAATAGTTGGTTTCCAAATTCAGTGAGGCACTATGCAAATGCTGTTCAATTTCCAAGTCAATCGGATGAAAATTTATGGTTTTTCAGATGAAAATTTATGATTTTGGAAGCTTGACCTTGAGTTGACCTTTGACCTTTTGACCTCAAAAATACTTAGTTTCCCAATTTAGTGACTCAATATACAAATGTTCAATTTCCCTATTCAAATTTTTCCCTGTTCATATGAAACCCTATTCAAATTTTAAGTCAATCGGATGAAAATTGAGGATTTTAGAAATTTGAAAAGAAGTTGTTGACCTTTGGCCTATGTTGACCTTTTGGCCAATGTTGATCTCAAAAATAGTTGTTGGTAGAATTCAGTTCGCCGATATGAAAATCCGATTCAAATTCCAAGTCAATCGGATGAAAATTGAGGATTTTAGAAATTGGAAAAAAAGTGGTTGACCTTTGGCCGATGCTGATCTCAAAAATAGTTGCTGGGTGAATTCAATTTGCTGATATGAAAATCCTTTTCAAATTTCAAGTCAATCGGATGAAAATTGATGGTTTTACAGATGAAAATTGATGATTTTGTAAGTTTGACCTTGAATTGACCTTTGACATTTTGACCTCAAAAATAGCTAGTTTCCCTATTCAGGGAGGCAATATGCAAATGTTGTTCTAATTTCAAGTCAATCGGATTTAAAATGGCGATTTTAGAAATTTGACCTCCAGTTGACCTTTGACCTCAAAATCAATAGACTTCTCAATTGTGATGACCTCTACAGCTTGGTGAAGTTTCATGACGATCGGTTTAGAATTTTAACCTGTAGGCTGGTGACAAAGAAACAAACATCTTTGCATC
The DNA here is from genome assembly GCF_964187855.1 of Myxine glutinosa. NCBI lineage: Eukaryota > Metazoa > Chordata > Myxini > Myxiniformes > Myxinidae > Myxine > Myxine glutinosa. The sequence goes on along the minus strand of NC_136269.1, from coordinate 31,186,854 downwards.
TTTTATTTTGCAAGTAACAAGAAGACGTCATGTAGAGCACGATACGTGCAAAATCCACCTGCCCCCCTCCCCCCCTCAAAAAAAGGTTTCCATTGATCCATCAAATTGTCCATTTCATCAAGATTAAAATTGACGATTTTGATCAAACCTCGGGTTCATAGGATGTAACGTGACGATCTTTCAGATGCAAACTTATGATTTTGGAAGTTTGATCTTGAGTTGGCCTTTGACCTCAAAAATAGTTGGTTTTCCAATTTAGCGACTCAATCTACAAATGCTGTTCTGTTTTAAAGTCAATCGGATGAAAAATGGCGATTTTAGAAATTTGACCTCCACACACAAGTACAACATTTGAGAGCAAGGACATCGGGAGATCCGTGGGAGGGGGAGGGCTTGGGGGTGGAGGCACGGGAAGGGGGGGGGGGTGGTTCGAGGTATAAAACACATGGACACGTCGGACTTTCAGGAAAGAAGTTGGTATTTCCAAAAAGTGGATGTGGGGTGATTTAACGGGGGTAGAAAAGATCAAGGTTTTGGAGGAGGGAATATAAGAGATGGTGGTGACCAGCTGTTTTAAATACCTGGAGGGAGGAGTGGGATTGAAGAGAGTGAGGGAGTTTGTTCCAGAGGCGGGAGAAAGGAGGAATGAAGGAGTGAAGGTGAGCAGAGAGTCTTGATTTTGGCAGTTTAACCATAAGAGGGTTGCAGGCAGATATTGTGCGACCTGTAGGAATATTTGGGGGACAGAGCCCAGACAGAGCTGGGGGGGCGAGGCCAGAGAGGAGTCGGTAGAAGATAGAAAGTCCACCAACCTGCCTGTGGTGAGAGAGAGAAAGGCCCTCAGAATCAGCTTCATCGCGGGAGATTCCAATGATTCTGAAAGCTTTTGTTTCAACAGCGTGAAGCCGAGCTGGGTGAGAGGCAGGAGCACGGGCCCAGAGGGGAGGACAGTATTCCATTGAACTGCGGATGAGGGTTGTGTATGTGGTGAGGAGCTCAGGTGTGCATGGTGTGCATGCGCTTAGGTGTGCATGGAGATTTCCTCCTCCACATGGATTTCCTCCAGCAGAACATCCTTGGCAAACATCCGATGGACTGGACAGCGCACACATCGATGGATCACCCTGTGTGCGAAACACCAGTGACAGGTGACAGATTATATAGCTCAAATATTCCTATCTAAGCTACAAATTAGGCTACGCACACCACTGGACAATCCTGCCAGACACACATCTTCATCCCCATATGTCTCGCAGGAAATAGAAACATGTTTCTAAAGAACTCCTGACCCCCCAATGCCAGTGGAACAGAAACGATGTTGGGAGCATAAACTTGTATTGAGCCGAAAACATGGTTCAAATGTTTGGTGGGAAATACACACCATAAGTAGTACACTGGCAAGGAAACATCACAACAAGACCGTTAGATTTGAAGAGAAATTAGATCGGTCTTCTTCCCCTGGTAAATGAGAACCAAGCAACACCACGGGGGATGGGGAAAACGCAATTACAGGCAGCACCAGGTCTCAGATGGAGAGCTGCGGCACCTCTGGATTCCGCACTGATCGCCCCGATCCCGGTCTTGTGATTAACGTTAACGCGTCGTTCCGTTTCCTCGCACAGCGGGACAATGAAGCAGAGGGGGAATATATATATATATATATATATATATATATATATATATATATATATATATATATATATATATATATATATATATATATATATATGTATATATATATATATATATATATATATATATATATATATATATATATATATATATATATATACATATATATATATATATATATATATATATATATATATATATATATATATATATGTACTACTTATTTATACATAATGTTGATCAGACAATCACAAACAAAACACCAAAAATAAAGCAGAACGACAAAGAACAAAGTTACTGTCACTGCAGACAATATTAAACAACGTCAAGTTCGGCCAACCAACTCTCCTTTCTGATGGCTTCCAAAGTACGACGCTATTTGCTGCTTCTTCTTGCTATAAAAAAAATATATGTATTATATTTATTCTTTATATATATATATATATATATAATATTTATTCTTTATATATATATATATATATATATATATATATATATATATATATATATATATATATATATATATTGTTGTGGATATGAGGACTGTATTTTTTTTATTGTGTGTTTTATTATTATTATTGGTTATTCTGCGCCTCCTGCCTCCGGAGTTGTGTAAAGATAAAAAGGGCGTCTCGGTAATTAGTCCATAAAGCATACACGTCAGCCAATAATAGAATACCCCTGTTCGATAGCTTATATCTTATTATGTGTCTTAGGGTAAGGCTGTGTCTCCCATTAACTTAAA